>NC_043714.1:39654336-39760465 GCF_006229205.1 Suricata suricatta
CTACTATATATTAAATACTGCATGGTTTGCCCAAGCTAAGATGAAACCACATCATGAATCAATTAGCATTTTGCATTTTCTTTCATTATCTACTCAAAGTCATGCCTACTGCACCTCTAAACATTTCATTAAATCCAATCATACCATTTTTGAAATTGGTTGTTGTTCATTCTGATTGGTCAATTGTTTATTCTGATCAGCCAGGCCTGTGCCATATCAGTTGTTATAAACTTTGAATAGTGCCTGGCCTTAGAGATCATTTGGTTCAGAGTCTGGAAATATATGCCACGTTAGCTGTACTCCTGAGCCCATGAGTGACACTCTCATCCACTTTTCTCCTCTGGGTTCTGTGAATTGAATGTTTGTGTCCACCACCACCTCCAAATTCATATGTTGAATCCTGGCCCCAAAGATGATAGTATTAGGAGGTGGGACATTTGGGAACATGATTAGATCATGAAGGTAGAGTGCTCATAAATGGGATTAAAGATCTCATAAAAGAGGCCCAAGAAAGTTTCCTTGCCACTTCTGCCATGTGATGTTACAGCAGTAAGATTGCTATCAATGAGGTAATGGACGGGCTCTCATCAGATATGGAAGTTACTAGTGCCATGATCTTGGACTTTCCAGTCTCCAAAACTGTGATAAATCAATTTCTGTTGTTTAGAAGCCACTCAGCTTATGGAATTTTTGTTTTAGCAGCCCAAATGGACCATGACACTGTGTCTGGACATGGCTGCATGGCCCCTGCCATCACAGCTTTCCAGGAAGTCCCTATGGAAGGATTCCCTTTGGCATGCAGGAGGGTATCTATTTGCCCTAGTTGAAACCTTTCATCCTTCAGATGAAGCTTTACTCAGTAGAGGAGAAAATTGGCTTTTCTGACATGTAGCTGGTGAAAATATAACCATACTGTCACAAAGTGGGCACAGTATATGCTTGCTTTCCTCTTTAAAACCCATACTATTATGATATTTCTGTTACAGAAACTTGTGTTTTGTAGGCTCAAGTTTATTAACTGATTCTTTCTCTTATTTCTTTGAAAAGGGAGACTGCTTATAGATTTAAAGGTGAAAGTCTTACATGTTCAAGCATTTCTTGCTTTCTATGCTGTTCCACTGAGATTTCTCTCCTTATTCTGTACCAAGTTTCTCTGGAGCCTGTCAAGTGAGCTAACTTGTATAAACTAGGTTGGTGAATGTCCTCTGTGAATAAATTGAGTCTGGACAAAGTAGAGTATTTACTTGTAGGATGAGAATCAATCTACCAGAAGAATTTCTCTACTGCTTAATATGTCTTATGTGTCCAAATATGTGAACACCAGTGCATAAATCATTGTTCAGAAATTGTTTTTTCCATTATCTATTCCAAGAAATTGTTTTCCAATTCTAAAAATTAATGAGAAAGACTTTTCAAGTAGAAGACCTGAAAACCTAACTTTCATTTTGCTCACTGGCATCTTAACTAGTGGATGAAGGTTCAAGAATGCCACTGTTCCCATGGGATAAGTATTGCTCAGGTATAAGTCTTACTGTTCCCACTCATTCTGTATAATTAAAGAGATACTATCAGAAAAAGAAAAGATGTTCGGATCACAAAGTAGAGATGCAGTGATCTGTGTGCAAAGTTCAAGGTCAAGAAAACCTATAAATGTTTTTGTATAAACTGGTCCTAAGCTAAGTGCTGTATTTTGAGCCAACTTATTTAACTGGAAAGTGGGTCATAGCCTGTTTGCTGGCAAACACACTCAGTCCTATTCCATCTATATTGAGTATCAGAAAAGAGTATGTATTCTATTGTCAGCAAATTACTGAAGACCTCTTGGATTCATGTAATCAGCAAAGAACTGTGTTCCACAGTCTGAGTTTTTTTAAGTCCTTCGCTTAGGAACTATATGACAACTTTCATGGTTCAGAACAGTATTTCAGTCAGAAACTAAAGGAGATAGGTGAAACCATCAACAGATAAAGGTCAGTTCAAGTACGAAGGAGCAAATGAATACTTTGAACTTAGAGAGTCCCACAACTGTAACCCAGTGCCTGAGAGCTGCTGATTAAATGCATCAGTACGTCTTCCAGTAATAACAGCTCTGAAATGGTTCTAGTCCTGGCTTTTAAAAAAATGCCAAGGTTAAAACAAATAAAGAATTAAAAGTGTCAAAGTTATCATTTTATTTGGTGCCTCAACTTCCACTCCTTCTACCTTAGACAACACTTTCATTTTTGTAGTTCGTTTTTTTTTTTTTTTTAACCCCACTCTGGTTGCCTTCAAGATTTTGTCTTTGGTTTTTGGCTGTTTGTCTAAGTGTATATATGTTTCACGTGTGTTTGGGGTTTATCCTGCCAGGAGTTCTCTGAAAACTTTTGGCCATTATTTCTTCAAATAGTTTTTCTTCTGCTCTGTTCTCCCCTTTCTTCTTCTGGTATCTCAGTTATGCCTATGTTACATCATTTGATATTGATCCACAGTTCTTGGATGTTCTATTCTATGGCTTTTTGTTTTTTGTTTTTCATTCTTTTGGTATTTCAGTTTAGGCAATTTCTATTGACCTATTTTCAAGTTCACTGATTCTTTCCTCAGCTGCATTGCATATACTGATGAGCCCACTGAAGACATTTTTTATTTGTCCCTCTCTTAGATTTCTAGAATTTCCTTCCTACTCTTTCTTAGAGTTTCCATATCTCTGTTGGTCTTGCATGGTGTCTACTTCTTCCATTAGAACTTTTAACATAAAAATGTATTAATCATGGTTCTTTTAAATCTCTGACAATTCCAACATCTGTATCATATCTGAGTCTAGTTCTGATGATTGCTTTATCTCTTCAGGCTGGGTTTTTGTATTTCTTGTAATTTTTTGTCGATAGCTGCACATATCATATAGAAAAATAGATAAAGAGGTAAACAGACTTTCAGTGTAAGGATTTCTGTCAAGCTGACAAGGATTTGGGCTGTGTTTGATGTTTGTTTATCCATGGATGCCAAATTCCTCCAGTGGCCTCATTTTGTCTCCCTTCCTGGCTCTGAGGCATTTCTTTTTGCTGTTCCTCAGAAAGAATTTATGCCTTACAGTTCTCTCAGCTATAGTCTCATTCTCTTGTTAGTAGTGGGTTATTTTATGGTAGTGGGTGTGTGTCAGCCAGAGCATTCTCTAATCTGATCAAGTGGAGATCACAGTGGACCTGTGTCTCAGGAATGTGGCCTTTGCAAGTGTTTCTGTCCCTCTTCAAAGGATAGAAATATTTTTCCTTTTGACCTTAATCTCTTCCCTGACTATGGGGGTATTCTCCAGTCTTACCAATTTATGTTCTTGAACGCTTTTCCCTGAAATATTATAGATTTATTTTCTTGGGTGAGTTAGAGTAGAATAGAATTCCCCAACTTCAGTTGGGATGGGATTTCACTGTTACCCTCCGAAAATGTCCTCCCTAGAGATTAAGCCTAAGGAAGAAAGGTCTTAGGGAATTTCACCATGTCTGCTCTTCCTCTCCTTCTGCCACAGCATCAAGTGGAACTTTCTATGGATTCTCCCTGATTTACCGCATGAGAGCCTAGTGGGGTTCCTGGAATAGAAGGCTACCTATATGCATGAAACTTTTTACTCATGTTGTCCTACACTTAGCTTTCAGGAACTAATCAAAATTTCTAGTTTAGAGGTGCCTGGGTGGCTCAGTTGGTTAAGTGTATGACTTTGGCTCAGATCATGATCTTATGGTTCTTGATTTCAAGTCCTGGCTCTGTACTGATAGCTCAGAGCCTGGAGCCTGCTTTGGATTCTGTGTCCCCCTCTTTCTCTTCCTCTCTCTTTCTGCTCCTCTCCTGCTCACACTCTTTCTCTCTTTCTTAAAAAATAAACAGTAAATTTTTTTTTAAATTTCTAGTTTAAGGTTTCAGAAGCATCTGCTTCAGTAAGCAAATGTTCAAGCCCTCTGTCTCCCTTCTGTCTCCAAATTTTGGGAGGCAGTTCGCTCTGTGACCTTATTTCTCTAATGGGTCAAAGAAAAGCCATTAGTTTTTAATTTAGTACTTTTTCTTGTTATAAAGATGGGAATGATGGCTTCTAAGCTCGTTCTTTATCTGAACTTAAGCTGGAAATCCCCTCACACTTTTATTATGAATTCTTTTTGTTTCTTTTGCTCTAATTTTAGTGATTCCATTAGGTCCAGCAGCAGGTGACAAGAAACCCAAAAATAACAGTGGATTAGATGAAAAAGAAGTTTATTTCTGTTTCAGTAAAAGGTCATCGGGGGAAGTTCTGGTGTCCATGTGTTGGGGACTCAGACCCCTCCTACTTTGTTTCTTCACTAACCTTAGCAAAGGGAAACTATGCTATCTTCCAGCCATCACACCTACATCCAAACTAGCAGAAAGCAAGAAGAGGCAAAAGAAAGTACTCTTATTATGAACACTTCCTGGAAGCATGTGACATGATTGCTTACATCCCATTGGCTAGAACTTAGTCACATGGCCATACCTAGCTACAAAGGACTTTGGAAATGTGGTCTTTATTCTCAGTGGCTTCTGTGCCCAGCTGAAAACTAGGAGTTTTCTAAGTAAGAAGGAAGGGAAGGATGGATATTGAAAGACAGTAGTTTGAGTCAATGTTTGTGTATCTGTATGTGTGTGCGTAGTGTAGTGTAGTATAATGTAAGTATGTTAACTTTGGGGCAAACTTTGATCTTGGGCATATTTCTAGTAACTGAATTCCCAAATGGCTTTTCTACCCCAACATTTGACCAAGTCTCTCTAGGCACTGCTGTCTTTTGAGAATGTAGGGTCTGGATTTTCATATCCAAGACACAGTGTTTCTGATCAATGGTGTGCAGCTGTTTATCCAGTAAGCCTAAAATAAATGCTCTGATCACAAATGCAGGTAAGCAACAGGGCAAAGCAAGTGGTGTATGGATTAGGAAGTATAATGCTATTAATAAGAGTATTAGTTCTGGGAAACTCAGCCCGTTGGTTGCCTCCACACCAGCTTTTCTTAGAATCAATCAAATCAGATGACCAGTAGGAAGGTAATTGAGGATTTACTGTGTTCTTAGTTAAGAGCTGAATATAAATAAGAAATAAAAGGCACAGTCCCTTTCCTCAAGAAACAAAGACTAAGAGATGAAATGGTTTGATGCAGTAACTAGCATTCATCTGTGTGTGCAGATGGTAACTGGTATAGTAGTTGTGAAAATGGGGTAGTTGGGGTAGGCAGGACGGTTGGGAATGTGTGACTTGTCCCAGTCCTGAGCTGGCAAACATCTGTCACATTAGAATAAAGATATTCTCACTCCCTACCAGATAGGATATAAAATAAAACATTATACAAGGCATAGAATCATTTTATAAATTGTAAAATAATGCATAAATATGAAGAGATTGTCATTCTTATCTAAAAGCCACAAAGGCAGTTGGTTTTGCTTCACATTTGTTCTCAAGTCTAGAACTGACAAGGAGTTAACAAGCACTCCCTGCTCCCAGGCCACTTGGCAATTAATGGGTTTGTCTAAAAATAGTTACTTATTATAATAGGCTTTTATTCAGAAAAGAAAAATATCAAAGCAACTGCTCACAGAAGGAAAATTATTATCTAAGTTTCCATTAAGTAATTTTTCCCCCGCAAAGAATACTCAGAGTTGGGCTATGGGCTTCCTGCCTCGGTAGCTTCACTTCTTTGAGTTACTTTGCTGTTTCTAACATCTCTAACTAATCAGAGTCACAGAAATGACAGGTCCAAACTGGACAGCTGTTTTTTGAAAATAAAATGTCTAATGGCAAAAACTATTGCCCTTGCCAATGAAAAAGCAAAGGCATCTGTGCTTCTCAACTGAAAGGGGCTGTTTCTTGGTTTTTCGGTTCCTTTGTAGTTTCAGGCCACATTTAGATGAATCTGTTTTGCTAAAATACAGAATTTTCCAGTGAAATAAGTTAGGTATTAGCCTTTTGTTAGGCATAACAGAATCACAACATATTTAAAGATCCAAGATGCTTAGTACAACAGTAATGTAGTTTTATTCATTTTCCCTAAATTCAGACACAAACAAGATGCCACAGCTTGATTGTTTGAAACAATTTTGGAGCCAAAAAAAGAACCTTTATTATGACTCATTTGTTTCCATAGTGAAGTCTGAGGTGTTTCAGGATTTGTGGTGGTGCAAAGAAACCCAGCTGAGTAAGGTCAAGAACACACCCATAAGCAATCAAGAGCTACATATGTAAAGAGCAATGTGATTTCAGTTTTTTAAAGGAGAGAGTTTAGACTATTCTTTTTAAATTAAGATGAAAAAACATACATATCTAAAAGTACTATTAATAGTAATGATGATGATAATAATAATAATAATATGTATATATAAATAATGACCTCATTTTCCATTTAAGGGGAAAATGTAATAAGAGGAGAGAGATAAAGAGAAAACAAAAAAGAAAATGAAAGAAAAGAAAAACCATTAAAAAGAGTCATTAATGTGAATCCAAAGAGACACTTTCATAGAGTAATTGCCCCAAGATGTAGCTTTTAGAATATCTGTTGCTAAAGACTTTTATAACTCCATGTGGTTTTTTTATTACTATTGTTTTAATGATAGCAATACCATTATCTTCTTCCTTACTTATCTCTTCTCAAAGAAGTACTTTGAGGTCCTAATCTGAACTGCGAACAATTCCTCATCCAGGCCTGCAGTTTTGAGTTTGTTTTGTCATATAGAGTACTTCAAACTATGTGAAATAATACACAGGAGTTAAGAGTAAAGGTGTTCTGACTGTGAAAGAAATGTCTTTTTGTCCTTAAAGTCTCCAAACACATCGAGGAGACTAAAAGTAAGCAAAGAAAAAAATGTTATTCCAGCATAATCCCTTGATTCTACAAATGTAAATATCAGATCCCAGATGATTAAAATAATTTATTCAAGGATCATAAAGGGGAATGGTGGTATAGGACTCAAGTTGTGGCTCCTGTTTCTATTTCCCTGATTCTCTATATAAAACAAAGCTATGGGATGCAGGTACTGCTGTAGAATTTTCCACTGCGTTCCACATTCTACTCAAAAAGGCATCCTGAATAACTAAGCCAGGTGCCTAGTAGATCAAAAAATTATACTTGCTTTTCCTAAAAACACTGTGTTAAAGATATCAATAGCATTTGGATACAGGTTCTCTTTAAATGGCTAGTGATAACTGGAATTTCTCCTCATTCCCTCCCATGCCAAAATAAAAGAATAGAATTTTTATTTTTGCTCAGGGCTTTCAAATTCTAAAGAATTGGATGAGGAAAATGAATGTGTCATTGGAATAAAAGTACCAACTTCTCCTTTCCCTTTTCTCTGGCACCTGTAACAATAACTTACGTCTGGGCCACCACTAGGACAAATGAGCAGTGACTGTCAAATCGCTGAGGTTCACAGGTCAACTGGACTCATGCACATACTGTAGCCAAATACTTTTTGATCAGTTTGCAAACATTCTCTTATTTGAACACTCAGAATGCATAATTTAAAGTATCATTTTTCAATGAGACTGTTTCCAGTTAGTTGAGAAATAAGTTCCTAAATTTGATACCTAACACTTGTAAGGCTCATAGCAAAACGTTTTAGTACTATATAACTCAGTCCTCATCAGTAAGATGATAGGGACTGACTATATCTCACATGGATGTTGGGGCAATGAATGACAAATTTGCCTCTCTGAACATCTCAGCCCAAATTAAGGTAACATGCTAAATATTATGTCACACTGGGGGTGAGCCACTTTTTAGTTCATTAAATTCTAATTCCATTAAGGCCATTTGAATTAAATGCTAAAGCTTCCCTGAATTGAATGACATGCCACTTTTGCATAATGGATACAATGTTGGAAGGTGAATTTGTAAATATCCTTGTATATGGTCCCATGTTTCCAACGTCCCATAAGTAGTTAGGAGATAGTGTTGTAGATATATTAAGAGGGTACAGGAATTTATAGGAAACAATTCCCCCTTTAAATTCATTAAACTATCTCATAAGAATACATTAGATTATCTATAAATCTTAGAAAATCATAGCATCAAGTGAAACACTATGTGAAATCACTTTAGGATACTGTTAATCACCATAAAATATATTTTGAAGAATGATATACAGTATAATTGACATGACATTGAACACCACAAACAGAATGTTCTTGTTTTCCATTTTTTTCTTGCTTTTTTTTATTTTCAAAATCAGAAGTTAGAATTTTCCCACGAAAGGGACATTGCAAAGTATTTTCAACTTGCAGAGCTCTCGGCATAGAAGAGGAAAACCCTAAATTCCTACCTGTGAGCAACCCAAAAAATCTGACAGGAACCACCTCTGTCTGGCTCTCAATTAAAAGTGCCAAAGTTGCTAATGGAGTGACATTTCTACTGCACATATTGGACCTCTGGACCTCTGCATTGTTTACATCTGTATTAGCAATTATTCTAATGAGCAAAAGAAGTTAAAAATTAGCAATTATAGAGATTAGCTCAATCAATTTAGGCCAATTGGATCATCTGTTAAATTCCCAAAGTAATTATCTGGTTTGATGGTCTGGATTTATTGACACACATGAGCTAAAACTCCACTTCTTTTTTTCTTTGGGAACATGATGGTGATAAGTCCATCTAAGTGAGAATGTGGGACTCATTAAAATGTGATTAAATTCACTTAATTTTTTTTCTTTTTGGCATTCTTTATGGTATAAGATGTGGATACCATGTGAAAAATTTGCATTTGCTTACATTATGAGGATTTAAACATTCAGTACAGATATCTAAAAAATGTAAAGTCTAATTTGATTGAATCCACTTGATATTGTATCAAGTTGTAAGTTCCACCAAAACATTGGAAGAATAAAAGCCAAAGGTAAGATTAGTCGAGAGAGGAAAAGCTGAAAATTAGAGACAATAGACTTTAACCAGATAGGAAGGGAAATCGTTTCCTGCCTTGCAATGTACAAATTTTTTTGTCAGCCATGGAAATAATGCTTCATGTTATGAAAAGTGATGCTATTTCATTCCCTTCATTCCAACTCCCTCCCACTTTTAAATTGTAAGAAGTACAAAGGGCCTGACAGTTATAAAAATAGATCACTTGCTGAGTGAGCTGCCTATTAATGGATAATCCCTTAGTTAACCAAAAATCAGAAGAGTTTTGATATGTCCAAATCTAGGGATTCTATCAAGTGGGTTTTTAAAAAAATGTTTATTTATTTTTGAGAGAGGGAGGGAGAAAGTGAGCACAAGCAGGGGAGGAGCAGAGAGGGGGAGACAGAGAATCTGAAGCTGGTTCTGCACTAAGAGCACAGAGCCCATTGTGGGCCGATCACAACGTGAGCTGAAGTCTGCTACTTAACTGAGCCCCCTGACACCCTGAGGAATTCTATCAGGTTTTAACCAAGACCTGGTTCCACTCTGCTTGGGGTCCGGTGGGGTTAGGGTTATAAAAACTGGCAAAACAATGGTTTTATTCTTCCTCTTTCCAAAAGGTTCATTAATAAATATTCTTGACTGCCCAACACGAATCATCTCCACCCGCTCCTCCTCAATCCAGCTCTTAGAAAATGGCTGACCTTCTCCAGAGTTCTACTTCGGTTCCTTTTGCTCTCATTGCTTGTAGTCTTTCTAAACTCCTTACTAGATATAATGCTACTGTCCTTTTCTCTTGCTTTCTGTAATAACTTGGCTAATAAATAAAAAAAAATCACATAAATAATATAAAGAGGTTACTAATTGAAAACATTTCATGTATTTCTCTCTTGGAAGCGTTAGAAGTTTTAATAATAGATACACGTATGTAATGAATATGTATATGGAGACACACACACACAGATAGGAAACTTTAGGTCTTGGCTGCATGGCTGAGGGAGGAGAATTTCCGGTAGCAGGAGGCTTTTCTCGTTTCTGCAACACACACCACTTAGGCCACCATCTCTAGAAGGTTGGCTTCCTTTCTTCCTCTAGCAGGGGTGAGCAGGACTACTTCCCCAGACTAAGGTTGTAAAGGGGTTTATTTCCCTTCTGGAGAAGTAGTTTGGAAGGACATTGATTCTTTTCTACAAGGAAGACAGTCTGACCAGCTCCTGAACAGTAGCTCCCCCGCTGCCTGGAAACATTAGCAACCTGTTTATTTAAGAAAGTCACAGCAAGGACTCCTATTTATAACAATATCCTCTCCTTGCACAAGCCTTTCTCCCTGCCATTTCCTGAGGTAAATCTGTTGCTGGATTCCAGAAAAAAAGAATAACCTGAGAAAAATTAAGATCTCTAGATAAGATTGGAAAAACTCAGGCTCATTCTCTGAGAAGAAATGCCTCTTTAGAGCAGACAGAAGGAAATTGGCCCGATCTGCAAAGCCTTCTGCCCTGCAGGGAAGGACATGCTGCCCTCACAGGGCCGGGTCAGCACCAGTCACCTCCTCAGGCACCTTGCAGTCCCGGCCTCCTGAGGTTGCAGGTGGAAGCCTGTGGCTGACGACGTGACTCAGAAGCGGCAGCCAAAATTCCATGAATCTGTTCTCTCTGGCAGGTGGTCAAGGTATTGAAAGGGCTGGGCCTTGACAGCAGGAGAACCCAGGCCAAAACCTGAGGGAGTCTTAGCACGGAAAAGCTGACACTTGGCCTGGAAATCGAATTCCAGGCACATGTGGCAATGTGGTTGCTGTTTTACAAGAATGCTCAGGAAAAAGTCTCAGAAGCTGCCAGGCCCGGGTCATCAGCATCCTGCCCCAGATTGGCTGAGGGTCACAGGCAGGAGAGCGGTCGATGTCTTGTCCCAAAATGCCTCGTGCACTTGACTGATAAGATTCACATTCCCCTAGTGCCCCTGCTACCCTCCCCCCCCCCCCGCCCCCGCCACTGCTGAGTTCCTTTAGTGCAGGAGTTCGTTCTGTGCCACGGGTCCCCTTTTGCCGTTGATGAAGTCCTTGGACTTCTTCTCAAAATAATGTTTTTCGGGGGGATGCCTGGGTGGCTCAGTCATCTAAGTGTCCATCTCTTTATTGCAGCGCAGGTCATGATCTCACAGTTCTGGGATCAAGCCCCAGGTTGGGCTCTGTGTTGTTAGTGCAGGCATTCTCTGTGCTGCTTGGGATTCTCTCCCCCGCTCTCTACCCACCCCCCTGATGCTCCTGTGAGTGTGCTCTGTCTTTCAAAATAAAAAAAGAACATTACAAAATAATAATGCTTTTTAGATACAACAAATAAAATACATAGGATTGCAAAGGAAACTAATATTCCTGAAATTGAGTTATCAAAATATTGTTAAATTCATGAGAGATAGACACATACAGAAAATTTATGAGACAGAAACATAGATATGTTTGTGTGTACACTTCTGTATAAATTCATTCAATAGCAAGATTTAATACGTATATCTAATAACGGATGTAATTGCAAGGTAGTGATGAGAGGGGCGTCTGGGTGGCTCAGTTTGTTAACTATCCGACTTTGGCTCAGGTCATGATCTCACAGTTCGTGAGGTTGAGCCCCACATTGGGTGACAACTTAGAGTCTGGAGCCTGCTTTGGATTCTGTGTTTCTCTCTCTCTCTTTCTCTCTCTCTTGCTTTCTCTCTTTCTGCCCCTCTCCTGATTATGCTCTCTCTCTCTCTCTCTCAAAAACATATAAATATTTTTTTAAAGTAGTGACGAGGGTAAAAACTATTTCAGGATGTTGGTGGTAACTGAAATGTGCTATGAAAATAGCCAATTTCTATTGACAAAGAGGCACAGGTACTATTATCCCACTTAGGTTTGCTGATGATGGTCAAAATTGAAGTATATGATAAATTTCAATTAGATATTAATAAAAATATGTGATTTTATTTTATTATTTGAAATGTAAACCTGGAAAACCTCTTGCTACTTTATAGTCATGTTTATGTTTCTTTTTACTCTCCTGTTACCAGTCTTGTCCCATCTGTCCTCTCTCCACAATAAAGTCAGACTGTTATTTCCAAATTAAAAAAACAAGTTGTGTCCTTTTCCTGGTTGAAATGGCTCAGTGTTCCTGGGTCCCCTTTTCCTTCAGGGGGAAGTCTACGCTGAGCATTAGGACTTAAAAGAGCCATCATGATCTAGCCTGATCTTACTTTTCTACTTCCCTCACTCCTAACCTTGTCCTTTGTATTTTAAACATACTGTGAATTATTTGAATCTCCTGAGTGTCTCATATTCTCAGTAGCAAACATTACAGAGTATAGTGTCATTTTCTTACTCTTTCTTACTAAAGAACCCTAAATGTATTTACTGGTCTTACAGAGGGTAAATCTTTTGAGAAGATTAAACCTCTCCTAAGTTCTTGGGGGGAAAATCTTAATTGTTCTAAGAAATAGTGTTTAACTTATTACCTTTTCGGAGCTGCTAACTGTTGAGAATGGCAGAACAGAAGGATAAAACAATATGGATTTTTAATGGTTTTGTGGAACCTTTCACCTACTCTACCCTTCCTCCAGACATCTTATTATGTGAGATAATAAGTGAATAGTAAGTCACTTATTACTAGTATACTTGATGTATACTTGGTATTCTGTTTCTTGCTCCTGAAAGTCTCATATGTTCTCTCATCATCTTTTGCACTTTTCTTTTCTTTGTCCGGATCAATCTTCACCTGTCTCACATACTGATTAACTGTTAGATTTGCCTGGTCAACTCTTGGGTTATCCTCCCTAAATAAGTACTGATTTTCCTGTCCTTCCTTACTGCTAATGGTGACTACATGACATAGCCTGGTCAATCAAATAAAATCCAGACTTAATTGAGAGCTTTTGGACAGCTATGCTTTTCCCAGTGAAAAACACAGTTGACTGTCATGGCCCTTCCTTCTTTTCTTGCCTTTAATGCAGAAATACTATTTGAAACCATAGCCATCTGGTGACTTTGACACGAGATGTATTTGAGAAGTGCCAAGAGAATTTCAGAGACATCATCAACACTGACATCACTGAGCTGCTGACACAATATTAGTAACTGCCTAACTCTTGAATTCTTATTAAGTGAGCAGGAGCCACCATTGTTAGATTTTCTATTATGGCCAAATGCATTTTTTACTGATATAAAGGTATTCATTCAGTAAATATGTACTGAGGACTGGATTTGATACAATGCATCAGTGTGCCCACTAATAAAGAATGGTCTCTCAATAGACTTCCACCATCAAGTAAGATAGGGTGGGTTGTGGCAGATCCATTCTCCCATTAATAAAATACAAATATTATATTTTAAAGGCACCTTGGAGCTGTGAAAACTATGAAGAATAGATACACTAGAATTCTGGAGAATGGAGAATGCTCAAGGTTGAGATGACAATCACAAGCTAGTTTTTCCTTGAGTACATCTAATGATACTGAGTGCAGATCGAATATCAGAATCTTTCCTTGGAGAAAAAACTCACCGTGCTTTTTTGGTAGTCAGTAACAAGTTAGAATTTTGAAGGTTTTTTCCATGGGCCATTTCTTGAGTGTTGGGGCTGTGCAAAAGGCTTTAAGCTGGCCAAAAGCTTCTCAAATATATAATTAAATCTCCTGCAGGCTTTCAGAGTTTAAGAAATATTCTTGATCAGAATGAGACATACTTTAAGCATACTGATCATATTCTCTTTAAGACACTTTCTGGATTTTGAGGCCGGTTAGGGTAGAAGATTGGAGAACTAGGATAAAAATCTCTGAAGGTCAGAACTGAATCTCTTGCAGTCACTTAGAACTGAGGAAATGGAAGTATGCTAGGCTCTCAGTCAAAAGTGTGGGAAGATCATTTAGTAAAAACAGGAGTAAACTGGAATCTTACTGGAGGAAGATAGACTCCTGCCAAAATTGAATTTCAGCTTCATTTAGCTCACTCCTTCACCCTATCTGCCTAAAAGAGGAAAGGGAAATCCACTGCTGGTGGAATCTAATATTGTCTATATCCTCTAGGATTGTACTATGTCCAGAATAAAATAAAAATAACTAGTCAAGGGAAAAGGCAAGAAAATGTGATTAATAATTAAAGAATAAAAGAAGCAATATAGATATTACAGTAGCAGTGATTTCAAAATAATATGATTAGTACATTTAATGAAAAATGAAAAAATATGCTAAAATATATGAAAATGTAATCAATAATTGCTTTATATTGCAAAACAATTGAACGGACATTGTACTACACTTGATCTTAGCCGAAAGGCCGAGAAGCGATGAACAAATAATGTAGAACTGAAAAACTATAGTATCTAAAATTAAAAGTTCATTGGATGGGTTTAGCAACAGATTTGTTATAGTAGTTGAAAGGATTAGTGGCTTAGAAGTTAGGTCAATAAAAATATACCCAAACTGAAACATGGGGAAAAAGAAGAGTGGAAACATATGACATCAGAGATATGGGGGGAATGCTCAAATATATGTACAAGTGGGTTCCAGAATGAGAGGAGACAGAGAATGTAGAGATAATGGCTAAATGGTTTTTTAAATGAAAGAAAAACATCAATCCACAGATTTAAGAAGCCTTTGAAACTCAAGCAGATGCATGCACAGATAACCACATATAAGCACATGTTTATCAAATTTATAAAGACATACAGAAAATTTTAGAAGCATCCAGAAAAATAAAGAAAAAACAAATTCAAAGAAACAGAAGTGACTTACATCTGATTTCTGAAAGGAAATGATGAAAACCAGAAGAAAATTGACTTATTTAAAGGGCTAAATGAGGTGTGTGGAGGAGGTGAAAATATTCTTCAAAAATGAAGGTAAAATACACAATAAAGGAAATTAATTTATTGGTTGATTGATGAATTAAGTAGGCTTTCCTTACAAGAAATACTAAAGGAACTTCTTCAGGCAAAATAAACATCTCCAGGTGGATAAATGTATGGGCAAGAATGAAAAAAAGAGCATCTCAAAGGGCATATATATGGAAAAAATAAGTAAAAATATATGTTTTATATGTATATATAATATAAAAACAAAATCTAATGAGATGGTAGATATAAGCCCTATTATATCTGTAATTACATTAAATATAAATAAATGAAATACTCTAAGCAAAATAATAAGATTGTCAGAGTAGATTAAAAACAAAACTTCATAATATGCTTTTAACAAGAGAGTCACTTTAAATATAAAGCCCAGAAAATTTTAAAAACTTAAATGTTGGAAATAGATCATGCAAGAACTAACCAAATGAAATTGTGAGTAGCTACACTTACATCAGAAAATATGGAGCTTAAGGAAAGCAGCATTATTTAAGATAAACTGAGACATTCCATAATGGTGAGAGAATCAATATAAAATGAAATAATCATAATTTTAAATCTGTGTGTACCTAATTACATGGATTCAACATGCATTAAACAATAAATGACAGAAATAAAAAGATCCACAATTACAGGGGCACTATGATGAATCAAGCTATATATTATAAGCCTTAGAATAGAGATTGGCAACATTTTTTTTCTGTCAAGAGCCAGAGAGAAAATATTTTTATTTTTGCAGACCATATTGTTTCTGTCACAAACCACTCAGTTCTGCCCTTGTAGGGTAAAAGTGGCTATTGACATAGAGAACTGAATGAGTATGGATGTATTCCAATAAAGCTTTATTTATTTATTTATTTTATTTTATTTTTTGTAAAAAAAGGTGGTGGGTTGGATTTGGGCTGCAGGTTATAGTTTGCTGTCTCTTGTTCTAAAGCAACTACTTAAACCAACTAAAAAAACAACAAAAATAATTAGCCAATAGTAGAGATATAATGGAAACATAAAGAACTTTCAAGCCATCTGAAGGAAGACAGAAATTAAAGGAAAAAATTTGAGTGACCTAAAAAAAAAAACAAACCACACCTAGCTTATCACTAATGAAAGTGATATTTTGAGCTCCATTTTCATGTATTTTAATGTCTGTTTCTTAATTGTTTCTGACACTGGGTGAGGGAAAAGAGAAATATTATTTATTGACCTCATAAATCACCAAAACTTACCAACCTCCAAACTCCTCCCTTTATTTTCACACTCACACACATGCACACACACACACACACACACACACACACACACACACACGCATATACCAAATCCTATTTACAGAAGCCTCTGTGAGTTTACTGAAAAAGATTTTTCTGAAAGTTTGGGAAAATGAAGAAAAGGTTTTACATCATAGCCACTCAAGAACTGCAAATTGCGTATTAGACATGCTTGTTCTTAAAGGTCTTCTGGCAGTGTTCTGCTCTCAGCTAGGATGGACTAGGTCATGTGGGACACTTTTCTTATTGAAGAGTTAGGAATATTAAATAAATTACAATAATTATATATTTGAAGTGTTGGCAATATATAGCTTCCAGAGCAAATCAGCCATGACCAATTTTTTTTGATATCATTTTGTTCTATAACAACATAACTAAGTAGTTGTGACAAAGACCACATGGCCTACAAAGCCAAAAATATTTACTATCTGGTCTTGACAGGGAAGTTTGCTGGCTCCTGATATTTTAAAGGCACCAGAGAGCTTCAGAATTGCTGAAGATGAAAGGGAGTAAAATTGCTGAGAGAAAGGGAATTTTCAGAGAAAAGTTGAGGAAATGCAGCTGTCCCCTGGGGGCATGTGCTGATGCTTGGTGAAGGTTGGAGCCTGAGAATCTAGGTTTGGCTTGCAGAGGGCCGTGGATGGGGACAAAGAAAGCAGAGATTTTGGTGCTCACGTGGGAGAGAAGTGACAAAGTTGGAGATTTGAAGGGCTTTTCCCATGAATTCCAAAGATACATGGGGCAGAAGGGTACAAATTTAGCCAAAACCTTGGCAAAGCAGTTTCTATTGCTTGGGGAGCAAGGCTCCATTGAGGGAAGGAAACTGCTAACCATTGGAGAGATTCTGAAGCCCTAGACTAATAAGTCCATTGACACTGATGAATAATATCCCTTTTACTCTAGGCTAGGGAAACTTGCTCATTAGTGACATCATGAGTGGAAAATTTAGACTTGGAACTCAGTGGAGGGTCATTGCTAGGGGCCAAAGAAACAAGACCTCTAATAGTTGATATCTTCTTTGAAGAGGATAAATGACCAGAAGGGGAGGAATCATGGTCTAGGTGTGATCATTTTCTAAAAATTTATGGAGTTTAAATGTTTGGATTAGTGCACTTTAGAGTATGAATATTATATTTCAATGAAATTTTACAAAAACTGAACCTTTAGGCCAGCCATCTCTGACTCTTCCCCAATCCACAATTTCTTTTAGTTTCCAAGAACAGGTTAGTCTTTTGCTTACTTGATTCCTACCTAATCCATGCCTTCTACCTCAAGCTACTTACCAATTTAATTTTAAATACACTTTCTTACTTAAAAGAAAATTCCTACTTTAGTTATGAAAATGATTTATTTTCACCCCTTTTCAGAAGTAAAGGTCACATTGCATTCTGTATGGCTCAGATTAGCAGAGTATCACACTTAAAGAACACAGACTGGAACATGTCCAAAAGAGGGCAAGTACGGTGATGAAGTATATGAGAATTATGTTGTCTGTGGAACATTTGAAGGGACTGGGGATTTTCAAACTGAAAAATAACAGAGTCAGAGTTGTGGTGCAATCTTTGCTTTCAAACCCATCGCATATTTTGTGGAAGAAGGGTGCATTTTATTCTAAGTATTTTCAGGGTGGAATAAGTACAGAGGGTTGACCATTATGGGGAAGGAGTTTCCTTTGAACTCTTAATTATACATTAATAAAAAAAATAGTTGCATTCTTCATTAACCCATTTGACAAACATTTATTGAATGATAAATATATTATAGCCTGTACTGCCAAGGAGTTCCCAGGCTGCTACTGAAGACAGGTTCATACAACCACAGAACAAAGTGGAGATCCCTGGGGTATATCACAAGGTGATGTTGGGGCCCAAAGGTGAGAGGGATGGGTGAGGAGCAGGAAGTAAGAAGACAATAGCAAAGCAGACCTTGGAGGGTTCCTGTCCCCTGTTCTCCATTTCATATGCCTCATGGAAATGGACAGCACCCCATCCACCCAGTTACTCAAGCTGGCAGCCAGAGACTCACTACGACCTCACTTTCTTCCTTACCCTCACACCCGAATCCAGTCAGTCGTTGAATTCTATCAGTCTTAGCACAAAACATTTTTCAAGCAAATCTCTTCATTTCTTTCATCATGGCTGGCTTTAAGTTTCCAGATGCCTTGCCTGCACAGGTTTATGACAGCCTAACTGTTCTGCCTACAGGCACAGTCCCTTCTAATCTGACATCACACAGACCTTAAGGTGACTTATCTGAAATAAAAATGGGTCATGTAAATGTCCTGCGTAACATCCTTCATAGATTCTTAGCATGTAGTAAAGCCCTCACTCATCATCCATCCAGCTAATCTCAGACCGGCTTCCATTTGTATATACCCTACATCCAGTGGTCACTGACTCAGTTTAGTGATTCTGCTTCTTCACACTGTTGCACATATCCACATCTGTGTTCACCATGTTCCTTTTATCTGAAACTTGCTTCCTCAGCACATCAGTCTGGAATTTATACGCAACCTCCATGTATCAGGTTTAACATTGATTCTGCAGAGTCTTCCCTGACCCCCACACTTGGGACGCAACCTCCATGTATCAGGTTTAACATTGATTCTGCAGAGTCTTCCCTGACCCCCACACTTGGGAGATGGACAGCTTCTGCCTCTGTGTATCCACTTGTTTTCTGCAGATCCCTGAAATAATCTGAGTTTGCCCTGCTTCTTGCCAGGTTGTGAGTTCTTGAGGAGCATGAATAAGGTTGTATAACATAATAGACCCTGGAGGCAGGCTGCCTGGCTTTAAACTCTGGCTTCATTTCTTATTAGTTGCATACCTTTGGTTTCTTCACCTCTTTGAGCCTCCGTTTTGTCATCTCCGCTATGGAGATAATGGTATCATATGGCTGCTGTAGAAATCAAATGAGATATTACCTGTCAAGTGCTTAGTACAGAACCTGGAACATGGTAATTCCTTAGTAGATATGATGTATTATTGTTTTTGTTACTACTATTATATCTGCATAGGAAGTGCCTAACTCAGAGGATGGTATATAGTAGATTCTCAGTAAGTTTTTGAATGCAGTTTTTAAACTCTATACATTTCAAGAAAACTTAACATTGGGATACACACATGTACACATATTCCCTGAGAACTAGAATATGAGAAACTCACATGCCACAGGTATTATTTTTTAATGTTTCTAATATTGATTTATTTTTGAGAGAGATAAAGCACTAGTGGGGGAGGGGCAGAGAGAGAGGGAGATACAGAATCTGAAGCAGGCTCCAGGCTCTGAGCTGTCAGCACAGAGCCCAACCCGGGGCTCAAACTCACAAACTGCTAGATCATGACCTGAACCAATGTCAGATGCTTAACACACTGAGCCACCCAGGCACCCCTTCACAGGTATTATTTTTTATCATAGTAGTCCATTTCTTGTCCTCAAAAAAGAAATATTTCTTCACAGTCCAGTATCCTATAGTCATTTTTGTTCTATAATATTCCTTGTTGCCCTGCATAGAGCATTTTTGGAGAAATTAAGTGCTTTAGGGTAAAAAGGTGCCATACAGCTTTCGCAGTGTCATTTATCCATAAAATAATAGCAGGTAGGAGGAAACTTGGAGATGAAGATCCTAGTCCATGCACAGCCATTTGACTGCTCTGTTCTTAGGAATAAATTTTCACATAACTTCCACTAGATCATCTCTATGCTCCAATCTGAAATATAAAAACCATCTTTTGTACAAATGCCTGTAACCATGAGCTTTCATAACAGTGGATTTTGATACAAAAACATATATTTTTAGTCATGACACTGTTTCTCTCTGACCCTGTCACTTTGCCACACCAAGACCTTCTAAGACTAATAAACTGACAAGGTGTTGTTTTTTTCTTTCATCCTGGGTTCTGAAAAAATTTTATTTGAGGTACAGAGTACTTCTCTCTTTATATTTCTAAGGAAGCTTTCATAACATGATGGCCAAATTATTTGAAAAATGTTTCCCTGTGGTGATGTCATTTTGAAGGAAAAACATACTTGGGATATGAAGTATTCCCATCAGAAATCTCTGAGATCTTGCATCTGTACTCTTAACCCCAAGAGGTTATCAAATGATAGTAGATGATTGTAAAAGGGATGACTTCTAATGGGGTGTTGGCAGGCAGGCTGGCCAACAGTCATAGGTCACTGAACAAATATTTGTAAGGGAACTGAAGCCTTCATTTTTGCTTTCGCTATCAGACAGCTTTCAAAAATCTACAAAGGAAGACTAATGCTCAGGATTAAGATACCACTGTACATGAGAAAAATCCAGAAACCAATAGCTCTGTTGCAGACTCTTACATGGTATCAAATGCCAACCTATAATAATACTGTGTGGACTGCCTAAAAGAGTTCCACAATGATAGGGAAAATATCCTAGATAAATAAGCAAAGCCAAACCAAGAAGTTTAAGGAAAAATGCATCACTTGCCCCAATAGAACATGAAGAAGCCTTATAGAATGTATGGGTATTAATTATAAACTGTGTGGAGACATATACTCATTGATGATTTCAAGATGGTTGCCCAGATCAGACTCAGTAGAGAAAATTTGTATTCCCACTTGGTCAAAGGTATATTATGGCAGGCTTTTTTCTTTTTTATCAGCTATTCATTTACAAAGCAAGATTTACATGATTGTAATTACAGTTGGCTGACAAAAATGGAAAGAAAAAACATTTGGTTTCAAGTGATCCTTTAATTGGCTCACGGCATTGTAGCTAGGGTGTAGACTTAAAGCAAGAAAAACTCAAGTCAAAAGCCTTTTTCTTCTCCATGTTAGCTCTATCCTGCCCAAGCTCCTTATCTTCTCCAGGCCCCACTTTTCTCTTCTATAAAGTGGGTACAATCCACAGGGTCATTATGAGGATTAAATGAGATCATGACAATTAAATCATTGGCACATAGCCTGGCATTCAAACATTCCAAAATATTTAGTTATTGTACAATTGAATAAGTGACTAGAGGAAGAGGTCACCTTCTATTTCATTCAGCTCATAGGGTGAAACCTGATTTTTCTGATAGTGTTGGCAAGTCTTCCTAGGGACTAGTGTCAATGTTTTCAAATCTAATAGGAGAGCCAGAAGAACCTAGACACCAGACTCCTCAGCTATAAACTAGGAGAAAGGGCTTTTAAAGGCCAAGAACTGCCAGCAGCAAAGGCTCTGAGTCTGATTTGCTAAACAGTTTATGTTGATACTTTGATTCGTTGCTATGTGTGATGATGACTGCAGGAAGGACAGGACCATGGCAATGGCAGCAGAAATGAGAGTTCTGGGATGAGTCACAGAATAATCACAACAGACCACATAGGACTGCACGTCGCTGCCAGACAGCTGACTTCTTTCATTGTACAGATTGAGAGACTATATATGATGAGGATGTATTCATCTACTCTGCGGTATCACAGAGAACGTAGTTAATGAATAGTAAGACAGCTGGTTGACAGCCCATGGATCTCTCATTTTGGTAGTGCTAAAAGAACCGCAAAATACAAGTTTCATGTAGCAAACTCTTTTATACTCATTTATGGGGAAAATTTATGGCAAATGCTTTCTCCATATATATCACAATTAGCTGACAACAACAAAAGCGAAATGTTAATTGAGTGCTAAGTTGAGAAAAACTCAGATCTTTTATGCAATCAATTATTTCCTAATAATCAACTCTGCCTGTTAATTTTATTTTGAACTGGACATTTTTAAATTTTAATTTTAATCAGTTAATATACAGTGCAATATTGGTTTCAGAAGTAGAAGTCATTGAGTCATCAGTTACATGCATGACCCAGTGCTGCCTCTTCAGTGCCCTCCTTAATGCCCATCACCCTTAGTCCGTCTCCCGCCCTCCTCCCTCCATCAACCTTTGGTTTGATCTCTATTGTTAAGAGTCTCTTATGGTTTATTTCACTTGCTTCCCTTTTGCTCCTCTCTTCCCATATGTTCATCTGTTTTGTTTCTTAAATTCTTGAATTCAGCGAAATCATACGATATTTGTCTTTCTGTGATTGACTAATTTTTTTTAGCATAATACATTCTAGCTCTATTCATATCATTGTGAATGACAAGATTACATCCTTTTTGGTGGCTGAGTAATATTTCTCAGTAATATATGTGTGTTATAATTATATATTATACACATAATTATATATAATTGACATACAATTATATATTAAAATTAACATAAATAATATAAGATATATTAAAATATATATGTGTATATATCATATCATCTTAATCCATTCATCAATCAATGGCCATTTGGGTTCTCTCCATAGTTTGGCTATTGTTGATAATGCTGCTATAAACATTGGGGTGCATGTACCTCTTTCAATTTATACTTTTATTTCCTTTGGGTAAATACTTATTAGAATTGCTGGATCATAGGGTAGTTATATTTTCAGTTTCCTGAGGAATCTCCATACTGTTCTCCAGAGTGGCTGCACCAATTTGCATTTCCACCAGCAATGCAAGAAAGTTCCCCTTTCTCTGTATCCTCACCAGCACCTGCTATTTCTTGTGTTAATTTTAGACATTCTTACAGGTGTGAGGTGGTATCTCATCATGGTATTTCCCTGATGATGAGTGATGTTGAGCATCTTTTCATGTGTCTTTTAGCCATGTCTTCTTTGGAAAAGTGTCTATTCATGTATTCTGCCCATTTCTTAACTGGGTTGTTTGATTTTGAGTGTTTAGTTTGATAAGTTCTTTATAGATTTTGGATACTAACCTTTTATCAGATGTGTTGTTTGCACATATCTTCTCCCATTCTGTCAGTTGCCTTTGAGTTTTGTTTCCTTCTCTGTGCAGTTTTATATTGATGGAGTCCCAATATTTCCTGTTTGCTCTCATTTCCCTTGCCTTCAGTGATGTGTCTAGTAAGAAGTAGATGACCTCCAGCTGAGATCAAAGAGGTTTGTTCCTATGTTCTCCTGTAGGATTTTGATGGTTTCTGGTCTCATATTTAGGCCTTTCATTTATTTTAAATGGAATTTTGTGTATGGTGTAAGAAAGTGTTCCAGTTCCATTCTTCTGCATGTCACAATCCGGTTTTCCCATTTGCTGAAGAGACTGCCTTTCTTCCATTGGATATTCTTTCCTGCTTTGTCAAAGATGAGTTGACCATATAGTTGTGAGTTTATTTCTGGGTTTTCTATTTTGTTCCATAGATCTATTTGTCTATTTTTGTGCCAGTATCATTCTGTCTTGATGAATACAACTCTATAGTATAGTTTGAAATCTGGAATTTGTTTTTCTTTCCAGGTTTGCTTTGGCTATTTGAGGTCTTTTCTGGTTCCATACAAGTTTTAGTATTATTTCATATAGCTCTGCAAAGAATACTGGTAGTATTTTGATAGAGATTGAATTAAATGTGTAGATTGCTTTGGTTAGTACAGACATTTTAACAATTTTTGTTCTTTCAATCCATGATCATGGAATTCCTTTCTATTTCTTTTTGTCCTCTTCAATTTCTTCCATAAGTTTTCTATAGTTTTCAGTGTACAGGTCTTTTATCTCTTTAGTTATGTTTATCCCTAGTTATCTTATTGTTTTTGTTGCAGTTATAAAAGGGATAGATTCCTTTATTTCTTTTTCTGCTGCTTCATTATTGGTATACAGCAACGCAGCAGATTTCTGCACACTGATTTTATATCCTGCAACTTTGCTGAATTCATGTATTAGTTCTAACAATTGTTTGGTGGAGTCTTTCAGGTTTTCTACATAGAATATCATGTCATCTGTAAATAGTGAAAGTTTGAGTTCTTCTTTGCTGATTTGTATGCCCTTTATTTCTTTTTGTTGTCTGATTACTGAGGCAAAGGTTTCCAGTATTACGTTAAATGGTAATGGTAAAAGTGGGCCTCCTTATCTTGTTCCTGACCATAGGAGACAGGCTCTCCAGTTTTTCCCCTTTGAGGATGATATTGGCTGTGGGTCTTTTGTATATGGCCTTTGTGATGTTTGGGTATATTCCATCTATCCCTACTTTGTCGAGGCTTTTTATCAAGAATGGATGCTATATTTTGTCAAATGTTTTTTCTACATCTAGTGACAGAATCAGACCATATGGTTCTTATCCTTTCTTTTGTTAATGTGATATATCATTTTGATTGATTTGTAAATATTGAACCAGCTTTGCAGCCCAGGAATAAATCCCACTTGATCATGGTGAATAATTCTTTTAATGTGCTGTTGAATTCAGTTTGCTAGTATCTTACTGAGAATTCTTGCATCCATGTTCATCACTGAACTGGCCACTTTAAAAAAGAAACATGACAACTTAGACATGTAGTAGTTATTAATATGTGTGTGATATGCCTAAATCATCCCATAAATACATACTGCAGCCATATAGCATGGAATATCTGAAATTTTCAAAGGACTAGATCAAAGCCAAGCTCTGTTCTTTATATCAAATATGTAAAATTACTTACCTTCACCTAGTCAGGATCCAAAAGATGCAATAGGTATGCAGCAAACCCAGTTAAACGTGTACCTTGGAATACTTTTTAAGAGAACTACATCCTGACATCCGTGCCTTGTGTACACATGTGTATATGTGTGTGTGAAACTTCATGGAAATATGCAAAGTAACCTATTTACAATAAGTAGTGGAATTATAATGGATTCAATTGTTTATATCCCTACCTTGCTACGTTGTTATGTTGCTTTTACAGATAAAATATTATAAAATGCATTGCTCCAATTTTCTGCCTCAGTAAACAGAATATAGTGACATCTCTTTGAGATGATTCAGGATCATGTAGGGACTCATGTTTAACATTCTGAGCATCCACGGTCATATGTAAAGTAGAAGAGAAAGGGAAGGACGTATGGTGATCCCAGAATACCATATCCCATGTATTAGTTTTCTGTGGCTCTTGTAACAAATTACCAATAACAGGAAGGCTTAAAACAACATGAATGTGTGCTCTCACAGATTGGAGGCCAGGAACTAAAACCACGGTGTCAGCAGAGTTAGTTCTTTCTGGAGGCTCTGAGGAGTATCCATCACATTCCTTATTCCTACCCTCTTGTGACTGCTGGCAATCCTTTCCCATCTCTACCTCTGTCTTCACACAAATTCTTTTCTGTCTTCTTCCCTCCTTTTCTCTTACAATGGACACTTGTCCTTGGATTGAGGGTCCATCCTAATCCAGGATGATCTTATCTCAAGATTCTTAACCACGTCTGCAAAGAGCTTTTTCACTTCCACGTATGGTCACATTCTGAAGTTCTAAGTGAACATACCTTTTGGCAGTTTGTAAATCACTTCTATATGAGTGATTTTGGAATAAACCCACTATACCATTCTCACAGCATTACATTCTAGATGGCTGTGTTACTGGACTGCTTTCCCTTTCTATGTTGATTACCTGGGAAACTTTTAGGTAATTCAGAGAGCCACTTGAAGTTGCTATGGAAGTCGTGACAGAATGCTTTTATTGACCTCACTCCTGTTTTTGACCCAGGCTTTGTATATCTTCTCTTCATCATGTTTTTAATTCAGGCAATTTTTGTTGGATTCTTAAGAGTCATCTTAAAATCATTCTGGAAAAAGCCAGAGCATATAAATATCATATCTGCCCATTATGAGCTTTCAGATTTTCTACATATATCATATTTGGAAGCCCTAAGCCTTAATACCTCAGACTGTAACCATATTTGGAGATGAGGCCTTTAAAGAGATAATTAAGTTGAAATGGGGTTGTGAGGGTGGGCCCTAATTCAGTATGACTGGTGTCTTTATAAGAAGAGAAGCAGAGGAAACAGAGGGAAAATCATGTGAGGACACAGTGAGAAGGTAACCATTTGCAAGCTGAGAGAGAAGCCTCAGAAGATACCAAACCTGTTGATATTTTGATCTTAAACATCCATGCTCCAGAACTGTGAGAAAATAAATCTGGTGTTTAACTCTCCTAGTCTATAGTATTTGTTATGAAGCCCTAGCAAACTAATACAATGCCTAAATATAAGGCAATTTTCTTCACAAAATTAGTACTCAGAAAGGAAGAACTTGCCTTATAGTCAAAACCTTGGGATATTATAGGGAACTCTCAAATATTTTATATTAGATAATGGGATATAATTTGGGGAAGAAACATTAGCCTGAAGTGTATATAATCAGTGTTAGTTTGGAGTGTTTTATGAAGGTCACCTGAAAAAAATTGGTGAAAAGAATCATAATAGCAAAAGGATATAGATTTCACAATCATGTCTTTGTGTGTGATTTCACAATTGCAAATGTTAAATGTTATTTTAAATAAAATATAAAAAATATTTTAAGATCACTTTATTAAGTGGTTATGTTGTGGAGAATAGAATAAATAGGACGGATATCTATTATATTATATGAAAGAGTTGGGAAACTTATGGTTTGGTATAAAATTTCCAGGGGCAATATCCTATAAAATAAAATAAACTAGATGGAAGTGAAGATGGCAGTTCTGCTTTATAAAACTGTTAGATGATCGCCAAAGGGGTTCTTTTGATTACTGTAGTCGTACTTATTGGGGTCATTTTAAATGCTGTAACATACTGTGGTGGCTGGCCTCTAAGATGGCCCCTGGGGTTCCATACCTTCTGGTATTTGGGTTTTGATTTTTCTCATACTGAATAGAACTTACCTGGGTAACCAGTAGAATACTGTGGGGATGATAGAGAGTGGTTCCTAAAGCTAGGTCATGAGAGAAATTGTAGCTTTCAACCTGCACTCTTTTAAGATACTCCTTCCGTAAGAAACCATCTTTTGTGTCATGAGAAACTTGATTAACCCAATGGTCTGTGGAATAAGGAAATGAAGCCTCTTTTCAAGATCCTCCATCACTCTGCCAGGCATGTAACCCAGTGAAGTTGGAAATAAATCCTCCAATCCCAGGCAGGCCTTTACAACTGCAACTCTCGTTGACATGTTGCCTGCATTCACCTATTGAATTATATCGTGTTTGCATCCAAATTTGGGTAATTAAGAATAAATTCGCTAAGCTGTATTCCCGTGTGGTTGTACGTTTGCTTTTCCATCAGCAATGACTGGAAGCCCCTGTTGCTCCACATCTTCATCAGCATTTGGTGTAGTCAGTGTTTTAGATTTAGCCATTCTGGGAGGTATGTAGTAGTATCTCACTGTTTTCATTTGCAATTACTGAATGATATATGAGGTTGAGCATCTGTTCATAAGCTTGTTTTTCACCTGTATTTCTTCTTTAAGTGAGATGTCTGTTCAGATCTTTTAACCATTTTTTAATTGGTTAATTTGGTATTTTTAATGTTCGGTTGTAATATTCTTTGTATATTTTGGACACGAGTCCTTTATCATGTGTCTTACAGATGTATTCTCTCAGTCTGTGGCTTGTCTTTTTATTCTCTTAACCATGTCTTTTGCAAAACAGAAGTTTTTGTTTTGGTTTTGTTTTTTATTGAAGTCCAACTTATCATTCTGTTTCATGGATTGTGCTTTTGGAGTTACATCTAAAAACTTATTGTCAAATCTGTTGTAACCTAGATTTTCTTCTATTTTTTTCCCTAAAAGTTGTATACCTTTCTATCTTACCTTTAGACCTGATCCATTTGAGTCATTTTTGTGCAACAGATATAAAGTCTATGTCTCTATATATATTTCGCATGTGAATGTCCAGTTGCTCCAGCACAATGTGTTGAAAAGACTGTTTCTTCTTCCTTAATTTGCCTTTGCTTCTTTGTCAAAGATCAATTCAGTATATTAATGTGGTTTATTTCTGGGCTTTCTATTCTGTTCTAATTAACTGTTTGTCTATTCTTACATGATTACCACTCTGTCTTGATCACTGTGGCTTCATAATAAAATGCAGTTTATTTTTCTTTTTATTGAACATACAGCGTTATATTCAGGTGTAGAACCCAATGATTCAACAATCTTATACATTATTCAGTGCTCACCACCGTAAGCGTAGTCACCATCTGTCACCAAACAGCATTATTACGATCTTATTGACTTTATTTGATGTGCTGTACTTTCTGCCTTCATAACTTACTTATTTTATACTAGAAGTTTGTACCTCATAATTTCCTTTATCTATTTCACCCATTTCTTTACCCACTCTCCTTAGCAACCACCCAGTTTATTCTTTGTATTTTAGAGTCTGTTTTTAGTTTGTCTCTTTTTTATTCATTTGTTTGTTTCTTAGATTCCACAAATAAGTGAAATCATATGATATTTGTCTTTCTCTGTCTGAATTATTTCCCTTAGCATTATACCCTCTAGGTCAATGCATATAGTTACAAATGGCAAAATCTTACTCTGTTTTATGGCTGAGTAATATTCCATTGTGTGGAATATTTATCCATTCATATATCAATGGATACTTGTGTTGC
This sequence comes from Suricata suricatta, assembly GCF_006229205.1. NCBI lineage: Eukaryota > Metazoa > Chordata > Mammalia > Carnivora > Herpestidae > Suricata > Suricata suricatta. The sequence goes on from NC_043714.1 coordinate 39,682,696, forward strand.
TTCCTTATATTTGCTATTGTAAATAATGCTACAATAAACATAAGGGTGCGTATAATTTTTTTGAATTCGTGTTATCATTTTCTTTTAGGTAAATATCCAGTAATAAAATTAGTATGGTATTTCTATTTTTACTTTTTAAAGGAACTTCTATACTGTTTTCCATATTCCCACCAACATCCATGAAGAAGTTTCCTTAACCTCTACATGGTCACTAGTACTTGTTATTTTTTTTAGCTTTTTAATTCTAGCCATTCTCACAGACATAAGATGGTATCTTATTTGTTGTTTTGATTTGCATTTCCCTGATGGTTAGTAATGTTGAGCATCTTTTTATGTGTCTGTTGTCCATCTGTATGACTTGTTTGAAAAAATATCTATTCAGGTCCTCTTTTTTTAAATCAAATTATTTGATGTGTGTGTGTGTGTGTGTGTGTTGAGTTATAGAAGTTCTTTATATATTTTGGATATTACCCCTTTATTGGGTATATCATTTGTAAATATCTTCTTTTATTTGGTAGGTTGTCTTTTTGTTTTGCTGATGATTTCCTTTGTTGTGCAAAAGCTTCTCATTTTGGTGTAGCCCCAATAGTTTATTTTTGCTTCTGTTTTCCTTGCCTGAGGAGACTTATCTAGAAAAATGTTGCTAAGGCTGATGTCAAAGAGGTTACTGCCTATGTTCTTTTCTGGGAGGTCTCATGCTTAAGTCCACATTTAAGTCTTTAATTCATTTTGAGTTTACTTTTCTGTATGGCATAAGAAAGTGGCCTAGTTTCAGTCTTCAGCATGCTCAGTTTTCCTGGCACCATTTCTTGAAGAGACTTTTTCCCATTCTATATTCTTGATTTCTTTGTCATAGATTAATTGACCATATAAGTGTGGATTTATTTCTGGGCTTTCAATTTTGTTCCATTGATCTTTGTGTCTATTTTTATGCCAGTACTGCACTGTTTTGATTATTACAACTTTGTGGTATATTTTGAAATTTGAGATTGCGATACCTCCAGCTTTGTTCTTCTTTCTCAATATGACTTGGGTTATTCAGTCTTCTGTGGTTCTATGCAGATTTTAGAATTATTTTTTCTAGTTCTGTGAAAAATTCTGTTGGTATTTTTAAATGTTTTTAATGTTTATTTTTTAGTGAGCAAGAGAGAAAGAGAGAGCAGGAGAGGGGCAGAGAGAAAGGGAGATACAGAATCTGAAGCAGGCTCCAGGCTTTGACTATCAGCACAGAACCTGACATGAGGCTTGAACTCATGAACCGTGAGATCATGACCTAAGCCGAAGTCAGATGCTTACTTGAGTGAGCCACCCAGGCACCTTTTATTCTGTGGTATTTTAATAAGAAATGCATTAAATCTGTAGATTGCTTGTTTTTCTATTATTATTGAGATATAAGTGACTCATAGTAAGTCTTGAAATTGAACGATGCCAACCAAGTTGGATGGTGCCTATCAGCCAACTTTGTTATTCATTATCCTGTTGGCTAATCTGGGTCTTTTACCTTCCCATATGAACTTTAGAATCAGTTTGTCAATAACCACAAAATAACTGGGGAATTTTAGTTGTATCTATAGATTGAGTTGAGAAGAGTTGACATCTTAATAATAAATCTTCCTATCCATTAACTTGAAATGTCTTTTGTTTACTTAGGTCTTTGATTTATTTCATTAGAGTTTTGTAGCTTTTCTCTTATAGATCTGGTACATACTTGGTTATATGTATACCTTCTTAGGGTGTTAATATAAACGATATTCTACTTTTAATTTAAAATTCCAATTACTCATTGCTGTTACATAAGAAAGCAATTGACTTGTATATTAGCCTTGCTTGCATCCTGCAACCACGCTATATGCACTTGTTAGTTCTAGTACTTTTTATGTTGTTATTGTTGATTCTTTGGGATTTTCTACATAGATAATTATATTATATATAAACAAAGATAGTTTGATATCTTTCCTCCCAACCTATATACCTTTTATTACCTTTTCTTCCCTATTGCATTAGCTAGCACTTCTGGTATAATGTTGAGTAGGAATCATAAAAGAGCATATCCTTATCTTGTTTCCCATCTTAGGAGAAGAACATTAAGTATGATGTCAATTGTAGAGTTATGTAGATGTTCTCTCTCAAGTAAAGGAAGTTTTCTTTTATTCCCTATGCAGAGACTTTTTTCAAAATCATGAATGGATTTTTTCAAATGCTTTTTTCTGTGTCTACTGATATGGTTTTATTAATTTTATTCTTTAGCATGTCAATGTATGAAACGCTAATTAATTTTTTTTAATTAATCAATTATTTTTAAGTGTTGAACCAAATTTGCATACATGGAATAAATCTCACTTGACCATGGTGTATAATTCTCACATTATTAAACTTAATTTGCTAATATTTTGTTGGAGATTTTTGCATCTATATACATGAGAAATATTGGTCTATAATTTTTTTCTTACCAATAATGTCTTTGTATGATTTTGGCATTATGATAATGCTGGTCTCAAAATAAATTAGAAAGTGTTTTCTCTGCTTCTGTTTCTGGAAGAGAGGGTAGGGAATTGGTACCATTTTTTTCATTTTCCCATGTAAAAATTCTTTCAAACTCAACCAATAAAAATATTTTGCCTTTAATCACTGTCTTATTATTTAATTAATTACTTGTTATTTATTTATTTTTGTTTTGATCCTTACGGATATTTTTGTTTTAGTTTACATACAATAAAATGCACAGATAGTAGATATGTAATTTGATAAGTTCTGAAAGTTCTGTATACCCATTTAACCACTTCTCCTATCAAGATATATAATATTTAAGTTACCCTAGAAAGCTCCGTTGTGCCCCTTTCTAGTCAATTCTCCCTGCCTACAAACACACAGTGACTACTATTCTTCTGGTTTTTATTACCATAGCTCAGCTTTGCCTCTTATCAAACTTTGTATAAAGTTATATATCATGTGCTTCTTTTGCACTTCTTTTACTCAATATATTTTTGAGATTCATCCATGTTATTTTGCATGTCAGTAGCTCATAATTCTTTTTTTGTTTAATGTTTATTTATTTTGATAGCGCATGCACATGCATGAGCAAGGGGCAGGGGGAGGGGCAGAGAGCAAGGGAAAGAGAGAATCCCAAGTAGGCTCCACGCTGTCAGCACAGAGCCTGTTAAGGGGCTTGATTTCAGAACATCAGGATGATGACCTGAGCCAAAATCAAGGGTGGATGCTTAACCAACTGAGCCACCCATAGGTCCCTCATCTCTGTTTTATCATTGAGTAGTGTTACCACAATTTGCTTATCCATTCTCCTGTTCATGAACAGTTGAGTTATTTCATTTCAAGTGATCACAATTAAAGCTGACATGAGCATTCTTCTACAGATCTCTTTATGGACATATGTTTTCATTTGGAGAAAGGGGATAAATATCTAGGAGTACAATTCCTGGGTAATAGAAAGATGTGTGTTGACATTTATAAAACAGTTTTCCGAGATGGTTATACCAGTTTACATTTCTATCAGCAGTATATGAGCATCCTAGTCATTCCACATTCTCGTAAACGTTTGGTATTATCAGTCTTTAAAAATTGTTATCACTTCTAGTGAAATAAAATTTTATTGTGGTCTTAACTTAAATTTTTCCAATGACTAATGGTGATCATATATCATCTTTTGTGAAATGTCTGTTCAAGTCTTTGGCTCAATTTTTTTTAGAGATTATACAAGTTTTTTATTTATTCTGTATTCAAGTATCCTGTCAGTTATATGTTTCACAAATATTTTCTCCCAATCTGTGGACTTGTTTTTTCATTTTATTAATAATGTCTTGTATGAAGAAGAGATTTTATTTTGAATTAAGTACAATTTATCAGTTTTTTTATGGTTAATATGTTTTTCCTGATTAAAAAATATTTGCCTACCCAAAGCCACACAGGTGTTATCCTATATTTTATTATAGAAGCTTTATTATTACAGCATTTATGTTTAGGTCCATCTTCCAAATCAAATTAGCTTTTGGATATGATGTGAAGGGGAGATTGAGATTTACTTTTCCCATGTAGGCATCCAGTTGTTTCAATGTCATTTGTTGAAAACATTTTTCTTTCTTTAAATGTCTTAGTGCCTTCATTGAAAATTGTATGGGTCTATTTCTATAATATTTATTCTGCCCCATCAATCTATGTGTTTATCTACACTGTCTTTATTAGTGAAGATTTATAGTGTTTCTTGAAGTCAGTAGTCCTTAAACTTTGTTCTTTTTCAAGACTGTTTTGGATATTTTGAGTCCTTGTCATTTCCATATACATTTTAGAATTAGCTTGTCAGTATCTACCAAAATTCTGCTTAGATTTTAGTGGAATTAGATTGAATGTAAAGATAACTTGAGAAAATTAACATTTTAATAATATTGAATCTTTCTATCAATGAACATTTTCTCTCTCCGTTTATTAGTTAAAAGAATATACCCCTAGTAATGTTTTATAATTCTTAGTGTAGATGGTTTTAAATGTTCTTAAATTAATGGCTAATTATTTTTGATGCAGTTATCAATGGTATTTAAAATTTTTCATTTTCTGTTTGTTTAATTCCTAGTATAGAGAAATTTTGTCACTTGATCCAGTATGCTGTTACTTTGCTAAAGTATTATTTCTACTCACTTCTTTGTAGATTCTTTGGTATATGTCTGTGATTAACAACAGGGTTTCTTCCTTTCCTTTTTCCCCCCATTTATTTCTTTTGCTCTGTTGCTAGGCTGGGACTTTCAGCATATGGTGAATAGAATTGGTGAGAGTGAATATCCTTGTTTTTCCTTCCATCTAATGGTGAAACAGTCAAAATTTTACCATTATATATACTATGTATAAGTTTTTAATAGACGTTCTTTATGAGATTGAAAAAGTTCCCTTATTAAAAAAGAAAGTTGGGTAACATACAGTGTAATATTAGTTTTAGGTGATTCAGCACTTCCACACAACTCCCAATACTCATCACAACAAACGCACTCCTTAGCCCCATCACCTATCCACCAGCCTCCCCTCTGGTAACCATCAATTTGTTCTCTACAGTTACAGGTCTTTTTCTTGGTTTTCCTCCCTCGTTCTCTGTCCCCCTTTGTTTTGTTTCCTAAATTCTACATATGAGTGAAATCATATGGTATTTGTCTTTCTCTGACTTATTTCATTTAGCATTATACTCTGTAGCTCCATCCATGTCATTGCAAATGGCAAGATTTCATTCTTTTTTATTGTTGAGTAATATTCCATTGTATGTATCTGTATATGTGAATATATATATATATATATATGAAAGTTCCCTTCTAGTCCATGAATGAGTGTTGAATTTTGTCAAATGTTTTTCTGCCTCAATTAAGTTGACCATATAATTTCCTACTTTATTCTGTTAGTGTGGTGAATTGACTGATTTCAAATGTTAAACCAACTTGAATTAATATATTATTATTTTTCTAATATAGGTCAATATATTATTATACTTTTGATATATTGCTCAATTTGATTTACTAATATTGTGTGTGTACTTATGCATTTATATATTGCAGAGTTGGTTTGATAATATTTTTTTAAGGATTTTTGCATGTATGCTCGTGAAGAATATTGGTTTGTAATTTTATTTACTGTATTGTGCTTTTCAGGTTTTTGTATCAGGGTTAAGCTGCACATGTAAATAGATTAGGTAATATTCTCTGCTCCTCTACTTTTAGTGCAGAATTGCTGTAATTTCTTCTTAATTATTTAATAGAATTCCTCAGTAAAGCCATCTGGTCCTAGAGTTTTCTTTTGGGGGGAGACTTTTAATTATAAAATCAATTTCTATAATACATCTAATTTCCTAATACATATATTAATGTTTTCTATATCTTCTTGTGTTAGTTGTGTTTTTCTAAGAATTTTTGTTCCATTTGTGTATAATCTAATGTTACTGTCAAAGTTATTAACAAAGTTGTGATATCCTTCTGTTTTTTTTTAATTTCTGCATTATGAGTAATGAGGTCTCCTACTTTTATTCAAACTAGCAATAGCTAGTTTGTGTGTTCTCTCTGCATATACATTATTCTTGGTAGAGATTTCTCTAACTCCTTCATCTTTTCAAGGAAATACCTTTAGCTTCCAGGTTGTCTCTACTTTTTGGAGAGGACGGCTGTTTTCAAATTTATTGGCTACCAATCTCAACTTTTTATTTCGTTTCTTATATCTAGTCTGAGTTTAGTTTGCTCTTTCCCTTCCTCATGCTTATTAGGTTTAAGTTTTAACTATTTTTCTAATACATGCATTTTTGAAGCTAAAATTTTTCTCCAAGCATTATTTAAAATTTTTTAAAAATTATTATTTTAGGGACAGTGAGTGCAGTAGGGGAGAGGGTCAGAGGGAGAAAGGGAGGGAGAGATGGAGGGAGAGAGAGAGAGAGAGAGAGAGAGAGAGAGAGAATCCCAAGCAGGCTCTATGCTCAGGGTACAGCCCAACATGAGAGTCGATCCCATGACCCTGGGATCATGACCTGAACTGAAATCAAGAATCAAATGCTTAACTGATTGAGCCACACAGGCAACCCTCCCTCTAAGCATTGTTTTAACTGGATGTTAAAAATTGTGATTTTTTGTGGTTTTATTATCTTTTGGTTGAAACAGTTTTCACATATTCCTATGATTTCTTCTTTGACACATGGTAATTTATATATGTTCTTTAATTCCCGAATATTTGGAGATTCCCTAAATATCTTACTGTTAATTAATTTTTAACTTAATTCCATCAGAGCCAGAGAAAAGTACTCTGATTTTGTGGCTCAGTATATAATCTTTTTGATAAATATTTTATATTTTGTTCCATGTTTACCCTGCTTAGAGTTCACTTAACTTCCTGGATCAGTAGATTTCTGTTTTCAATAAATTTGGGGAATTTTCAAATACATTTCTGTTTTTCCTCTGTCTTCCTTGTGAGATTCTAATTACACAAAAGTTTAGTTTATTTTGTCTCACAAGTCAGTAAGGCTCTTTGTTCTTTAATTTAATTTTCAATATTTTTCTCTCTCAGTGTTTTGGTTTGAATATTTGTTTACCTGGCTTCAAGTTCATGGCTCCTTTTTAGTGCAATCTCTGATCTCCTACTAAGTCTAGTGCTAATGTTTTGTTTTCTGGGTATTTTATTTTTTTCTTCTAAGATTTATAATTGGTTATTTTTAGAGTTTTTATACTTTTTTGAAGTACTCAATTTCTTAATTTATTATATTTTTCTTTTCGTGTACATTTCTTAACATGTTTATCAGTTTTTTAAAGTTCTTATCTGTTCATTTCAACACCTTTGTTATCCATAGGTCTCCTTCTGTAGAGTATATTTTCTCTTTAATCATAACTCACTTTTCCAGCTTCTTTGCCTATCAAGTAATTTCTTATCTTAAATTTGATAACATGTTTTATTATCAAAGATAAACTGTAGAGATTCTGGATTTTGTCACTTTTCTTTAAAGAGTGTTGAGTTTTATTTTAGCAAATACTGAATCATTGACAGAGTATCTTATTTCTACAGAGCCTTGGTTTCAGGGCTTTATTAGGGAGGGTATATTTTTGTTCTGCCTTTATTCGTAAAGATTCAGCCCTTAGTCCTTTGGTATAATTCTTACTTCTAAGGTATGGTCCTTTTAAGACCTTAATGGGAAGCTGAGCTACTTAGTAATTTCCTCTAACTTGGTAGAACTTGAACTCTAAACTAACTGTCTCTCCTAGCACTTTACCTGCTGTCATCTCTGCTCAGCACTTTTGCTTCCAGGTGTACATTCACCTGATCTCTCCTTGGAGTCTTGCCCAGCACATTCATAATTTTAGAGTCAGCCAAGAATTTGAGAGGAATTTTTATGTAAGTATGTGCTCCTTTATGTATGGCTACCTCCTTTCCAAGATATTTTTCCTCAATTCCCAGTTGTATAGACAATCCCAAATCCAAACTCCAGATCCTTAGTCCAGGGGGAGTTTGAGCTCTATCCCTTATTCTCATGCAAACTAGGAGTGCTCTTGGGGGGAAAGTTGGATAAATGTGACTCTCACCTAATTGACATCTCATCTTTAAAAGTTCATATCTCCTTCAGTGTCTGCCTGCTTTTGGTTTATCTCCAGTGACTTCCAAGAGACCTTTTTTTTTTTTTTTTTTTTGGTCCAAAATTTATAGTTGTCATCAGTAAGAGGGTTACTCCAATACAAGCTATTCTGCCAGTTACCAGAACTGGAACTTCTTTAATTACCTGGTTGTTATTTAAAACACACGTTGTAAATAAATAAATAAGAAGGCTTATTCAGAAGCTACCTCTAATACTACAGTTGTGGTTCCTGGTTTATTTTCTAGCACGTGTCTCCATAAACATTACATAATTTCCTCTGAGTCATTTCAAACCATTAAAAAAAACCTCTCACAATGAAGTGTAAACACAAACCCATTTTGAAGTATTGCAGAACCGTATTCAGCACGTCAGCCGTGACTGCCCTGACTTCAGTTTATGTATCAGGGAACTGAGCAATTCTCCCATTCATTGGGAGGACTCTGCTGCCATGTTTCTCAGCAACACCATGTAGATCATGGAAGCCTCAGGCACATAAAACACACCCACCATTTATTATAAACTTACAGCACAGATTAAAGTTTTTACAAAATACCAATAGGTCTTAGTCTTTCCGTAAAGTTCTATTTTCTATGTAGCTTTTCTTTCTGTAACCAAAAAATTAATTTGCCTCTTGAAGTTTAGTTGTCCCATAGTTTACATCCATGCCATCAGGTAGAGAACAAACAGAGAAGATACAGCTTGGGAGTGAGACTGTTGAACTTTGCATCTCAGCTGGATATCGCTTCCAACATCGGCCACTTTGAAGGTTAGAATTTTACTGGTGCAATGAATTATAAATTTGTGTATCACCATTCCAGAAACTATTGTAAGTATTTACACCTGTTAATGTATTTTATCCTCACATCAGACACATTTTACAGTTGAGAAAATGGGCACACAGATTCATTTATTTCACCCAAGTTCACACGCAAGTGTGATCATACCCAAGTGTGTTATTTCACTCGAGATGAAGGGGCCAAGTTGTTATTTGATTCCATGGTCTGTTCTCCTGCTTATCTGTTGGGCTATGTTGCTTCTTGGTCCTGTTAATGCCCTTACCCCGTTTGTAAGCTGTAGAGAATACACGTGGCCCTGTTATGCCCAAGATTTCATTATCATCCCCAAAACCAGAGACCACTGGGGAGACTGAGTCACACATTCAAAAGCAAAGGGCTTTATTATTATTACGGGCTTATAAGCTCAGGCTCACAGACTTCACCAGCGCAGTGGATCCATGCTGAGAGCTCTGAACAAAGGTGGGGTAGGGCCTTTATGGGCTTGGGAAGAGGGAGTTACAGGAAATTGTGACATAGGTACAGTGATCCAATCATTATTATACAATATTATTGACAGCAGGTTTATCCAATTACAACATTTAGAGTGTTAACCAATTACAGAGTGGACCCAGGACCCAGGACCCTCACATAGGGTGTTACTAGCCTCATGCAATAAGTGATTACCTATAGCTTCCATTTCTAGGCCTGCCCTTAGGAATGTTAAGGGTGTTAGCTGGCCTTTCCTGATTGGGTGTTACAAGGGTGGTCCCTCCTGCCTTGGGCAACGTGTGCCCTTCTATTGTCTGATGATTAGAGTCAGTTTGGTTCAGACCTGTCCTTACAGCCCATGCCATTTATTTTGATTTTTACCATCTCCCATTGTCATACACTCTTTCTCATTTTTGCATGGTCAATCTGCCAGACTTCATTCATGTCTAAGTATTTCTCCCAGGATCAGTCACTTCATCGTAAGAACCGAGGTGGTGTAAAGCCATCTTTCTTGGAAAGCCCAAGGCCTGAATTCTTCTCAGTGTACTTCATGTGACACGTCTCTTTTAAATGTCTCCTCTATGCCAGGCATTACTTCAGCATTGGGTATAGAATAGGATTACTACTGCCCTTGAGAATCTCAAAGTCGAGGGGGAAAGAAATACATGTAAATAAACATGAACAGAGATAAAGCTGGGGAAACATATGACCAAAGAGCTGTGAGATCACAGAGGAGGAGGTAACTAAATATGCAGCTAACACTATTTGAGGAGTTTGGGGAAAGTTCCATAACAAAGTGTTTTATAAACAGCGTTAGGGCATGTACAAAAATAGGCTAGTAGATAAGATTGAGAAGGGCACTTCACGCAAAGAGAAGAGCATGTTCAAAGGTATAAAGCAGGATGAGCATGACTTTCTGGGAGGGCAGCAACAAGGTCAGCCTAAATGCAAGGGATGGAGGAGACAGATGAGGAAGAGACTTGCAACTTTGAATATTATCCTAAAGGAAACAGTGATGTGGTTATCACTAATTTGTAGCTTGATTTAATTCCAATTCCTTGAAACATACAGACATGTACACATACACACACTCACATTCACATTCACTCACAGGGAGTTCTTTCAGTCCTCTTCTTACCTCTACCATGGGGTACAACTTGATAAGAGTGTGTATTCCTTTAGTCCTATTGGATTTAAGAATCAAGCTTACTTCAAAAATGCTGCCCATCCACAACAGATATGCCAGAGACCTCAGGGGGAGATCAAAGTGGACAGAAAACTATAAACCTTAGAGAAATATAGTTCACTATTCTCCTTTCCCCTTCACTTTTACCTTCCGGCCCCCATCTTTTAATGGGGGCGGGAGGGGGGTGGGAGGAAGAATCTTTTTAGCATGCATGATTAAATTTATGCTAAATAACTTGTGGTTTTTGCTCATTCATTCTGGGCATGATTTATCTCTGTATTTTATTTAACCCGTTGAGAAGTATGGTTTCACTTTCAACTAGCTATTGTCTTTTTTCTTCATGCTATTTATAAAGCTATCTGCCCTTTGCCACAGCTGAAGGGCTGAATTGGGCCTTTTGACTTCCTACCTTCCCAGATGTGTAGCTTCAGATTAGACAGAGGCCCAGAATAAATGTTGTTCTAGGCTCTCTCTTCAAGTCTCATCCTTTTTTTTCCAGAAGCTAATAAATTCTGAAAGCATTGCCTCGCCGCTACTGAAGTCAGCCTCTGAAAACAGACCTGGTGCGCACGACTTCTTGTTTGAGCGCCGTGATCACAGAGAAGAGAAGTAAAAAGAGGACAGAAAGGGCAGTTCCTGACTCATCCCTTCTCTTCTTTCCAACTAGTCTTTCTTCCTTCCCCTTCTTTCTCTATTTTCTCATCATTTGCTCCATTCTCTTCTCTTCTCACTTTTAAATGTCTTTCTTATCTTTCAAAAGATGATTCATTCATTTAAAAACAAATCGATGCCAACACTGCTGCGCTCTGTAATTAGCACTGAGATTTAAACAAAAATGGAGCAAAAGGAGCAACACAGAGTTCCTGCCTTCAGGGAGCTCCCAATTTTGCCAGAGTAGTAACAAGCCAATTAGTAAGAATATCCACTTAAAAGGAGGGTGGTGCTCAGTGTCTCTGTGGTAGACTTGACATAATCTCAGTTAACTCTGTAAGATTTCTTCAGTCTTTTATCTGTAAACTCTGCAGGATGGAATCCTCTCTGCATTTCAATTCAACTCTGCCTAGATAACATTAAAATTGTAATTGAGAGAGAGATTATCTTGAATTGCTTCTAAAATTAAAGAATGTTTCTAAATTTAATGCATCTTCCACATTTTTAAAAATTTGTTTTCTGCGTTTTCCAAAACTTATATAAGGAACTCTGTAACTTTAGTAATAAAGTTGTCTTTGTAATATAAAACTAATAATGTATATCCCTTTGGTAAGTTATAGAAAATGCATTTTACCCTTCTTTGAGAGTTTATTTCTTATAATACTTAGATATAATCTATTTAAAATACTTTAAAACACAGCATTAGAGTAAAAACAAAGGAATAGAAAAGACACAATACAGCTTACCTAAAAATTATCCATTTCGGTCTGCACATTCTTCTCTAATTCCTGTCTGTAAGCATACACATTTCTTACAGGATCATTGAAGTTTCCCTAGTCTTGATATGGGACTATCTTTTGTCATTACTTGATTAAATAATTTTATATAATAAAGAAACATGAATGTAGATGGAAAATCTACTTTCCTCCCTAATTTTCCTCCTCAGAGAAGAGCACTGTTGACAGTTTGTTGTATTTGCTTCTGACTTTTAAATACACATATCAGGCACCTGTGTGGCTCAGTCAGTTAAGTGTCTGACTCTTGGTTTCATCTCGGGTTATGATCTCATAGTTTGGTGAGTTCAATCACTGCGTGAGATTGTGCAGACAGCACAGAGCCTGCTTGGGATTCTCTCTCTCTCTCTGTCTCTCTCTCTCTCTCTCTCTCTCTCTCTCTCTTTGCCCGTCCCCTGCTTGTGCAGTCTCTCTCTCTCTCAAAATAAGTAAATCAACATTACAAAAAATTAAAAAAAAATACACATATAAGCATTAATGCTTTATTTAATTTATGTTTTTACTCATTTGCTTGTTCCACAAAGTTTAATGGAGTGGCTACTGTGTTAAGAATTTATCCAGACCCCGAGGATATCATGCAGAGCAAGACAGGGGCCGCCCATACTCTCATGGAATTTGCGGTCTGGCGGCGCTTTCAGTGAGAAAGATACATTAGTTGGGGGTGTGTTTTATGGCGATGGGCATCTCTCTATGCCAACACGAGTTAGTTTATCATTTTAATAGCTGCATGATGTTCCATAGCATGGTTACAATAACTGTAATAAAAAGAATCAGAACACTTCCTGAGTACTAACTGCATGTCTGGTGCTGTGCTAAGTGATTTCTGTGCTTTATCCTACTAAAGTCTCACAGTCACCAATAGGTAGGTTATGTTATTTCCCCCATTTTACAGGTAGAAAAACAAGTTTATGAAAATGAAGGCGTTGTCATAGCTAGGTAGAGCTAAAATCCAGTCGGGGTTTTCTGACTTTAGAGCCTATGCTTTTAACTTCTCTGCTCTGGACAGTCCATAATTTAGTTATAAAACTGCTTATTGATAATCAGTCTTCCCACTTGTAAATAGTGCACAAGTTATGGTGTAAATTTGTATGATTATTTCTATACCAAAATAGCTAAAATTGGAGTTTGGGGTTCAAAAGAATGAATATAATTTTTAAACATATTGTCAAATCTTCCTTCTCAAAACAATAGTCCACAAGAGTTCAGACTGTCAATTTACACCCTTTCAAAGCCATAATCCTTGAGAATTTCTCATTAAGTTTTAAGCAATATATATTTATTTAGAATGTGAAATTAGGATTAATAAATGCACAAAAGCACTTAATAAATGTTGCTGATAATTATTATCATTTTTACAGCAAGTGAAAAGCCATTCTCCTCATTATATTTGTCCTATTTCATGGGCTGGACACGTTGCCACCAAAGCTCAGTAAGGTCGGAATATAACTGATAGATAGGGCCTATTCTAGTGTCCATGGTCAGTCTTATTTGAAACATTTCATAAATTCAGACTGTAGTCGGAGTATTCATGAACCATATTCCTAAGAAGGGTTGCTAGTTCCGGTGTGTTCAGCGGATCGCTTGGGCCATGTACGCATGAACTAGGAATGGCTTCTGCGGCCCGTTCTCAATGCTGTGATGCTCCCTGGTATGTGTTCTGATGCAGCCTCTGGATTTCGTCCTTTTCTCATCGCAGTCTGAAGGGAATATTGTAGCTCCAGCTTACAGTGAGCTTCTCGACAGCAGTAGTGGAGGCAATGAAACTCCCACGTAAAGCTAATAAACCTCTCTTCAGTCTGCAAAGTTAAGGAGCCATTCCACGCTCGCTGTGGTATAAGCCCCTTAAACCTCGGGACAGAGAAACGGGGTCTGGAACTTCTTTTACAACATGACTAGGACCTAGGTTATTATCAGCACCTGGAAGGCCTCTCAGTCAGTTTCATTCCTTCGTAACTTTGAAGCTGAGAAACCTAAGTTCCCTGCTTGGTCTTTAAGTTTTTAAATGAATCTTAAAAAACAACAACAACAACTACACTTATTATTTATTTAAATTTTTAAAATTAATCTTTTGTTGAGGCTGTGGACCAGGTGTTAACCTTTGGAGCTTCCGATTTCTGTTTTATGAAGCATATTTTCTGAAAGATCAGCGATCCTCCGGGTGGCATGGCCAGCATGGAGATGCGGAGGGCTACGGAGCTTCTGTGCAACAGGAACAGAATGGCTTTGGAGCACTGTGCATCTACCCTAGTCAAGAAATGTTCGTTCTCTAGAATGCAGGGGGAAGGCTTGGTGCTTATAGCCAAAAGGAGAGAGTGTTGTGAAAAGGAACCTGCCTGAACACTGGGGGTGTTTTTTTGCTGTCATTCCTGACCCACTCTGACCTTTCCTTATCCCTCTTCTCATGGCCCCAGACTCCATGATTTGGCTAGCTGTTTCACTTCTCAACAAGTTATGTTGGTGTTATGCAGAGACAACCTTAATTAAAGTCTGCATGTGGTGAGTGAGAAAGAGAAGGGCATTTAAACTCACTGAGTCAGGCCCTGTGAGGGGGGAAAAAAAAAGAGTGTCAGAATGACACAAGGAAAAGCTGGGAGGTGCAAAAAGCCATTTGGTTTGAGCTCCGTTGATTCAGGCCAGGGAAGAAGTAATGCCGAGGCCCAAGGGGGTGAGTTAAGGACAGGCTCTCTGCCTTCACTCTCAACGTGCTCAGTTTTATTAGTTTAGGCCAGGCGGCTGCTAACATTATTTTAGTATCTATTTTGTGAGTGATTATGTTGTATGCATGGGCAGGAGGTCAGGCAGGTCAGGTCTTTCTGCTCCAGACCATCTCTGCATGAGCCTTTTGCCTTTAGATCTCACTGAAACTTGCCACCTGTAAAAGCAGACAACCTAATGGGAAAAAGAGCAGCACTTAAAATCCTGTTTTTTCTCCACCGCTCTCGAGTGTAAAGAACGTTGTAAAAATATTTCAAACTGGATTTTTTTGTTTGGGTTGTGTTAACTCTTTGTTTGACCATCGTCACCGTTTTCCCACAAAATTTACTTTCAGTAACCAGAGATGTTTTGGGGAAACTGAATATTATGTCTGCAAACAGAGGGAAGCAGTCAGAGGAACCCAAAGGGAGGTTTGCTAATGTTCTGATCGCTTAAACTCATCTATCGTATCATACACGATGACCACAACTTTGGAAAGTTAACAAACCAGTCTATTTTTTAGGGGCTCTCTCTCATTTCTGTTTGAATGAAAAATCCATGAAACTTGGACCAGCTCCAATCACAATGTTTTTGATAACCAACACCCAAAAGGAGGGAAGTCTAGACTTTAATCCTAATTTCTTGTCCAATTGCTGGTATGACCTTGGGCTCATCATTATGCCTCAGTGCCTCAGTTTAACTCTTAAAAGAGCCTCCTTGCCCTACTGTCTGGGGAATTGAACTCATTATTGCTGTCACTGTTACTGAGAGCTGTTAGATTGTGAGGCAGGAACATCATGGGCACATGCTGAGGCAAGGGGCAGGAATCAAGAAGGACCCATGAGTTCCTCCTCTCCAAACCTTGGTTTCGTCTAGCAAAGGCTTCACTGTAGTCAGCAGGGGCTCAGGGTACAGTCTGGGGATATACATAAATGTAACAAGAGCCTCACTTCCTTCCAGGGGAGATCTGGGCCCTGATGCTCAGAACCACCCCAGCCTTCTGCTAACTCCTCTGGAAAGCTCTCTGGATCTTTAGTACTTTGCTCACTAAACAAATACTTGCCGAACATCCAGGCATTGTGCTGAGGCACTCTAGTACCCAAGCAGCAAATTCCTGCTCTCTGAAGAGATAATACTTGTTCAGCAAATGGATATATACACCATGTCAGATGGTGAAAAGTGGTGTGAAAACAAGCTTAGCAGGATCAGGGAATGGGTATGTATGAGCAGACTATGAGTAGGATTAACTGAAAGGCTGACCATGGAGATCTTTGAGGAAGAGCATTTCGGGCAGAGAGAAGAACAAGCACAAGTCCCTGAGGTAGGAAGGGTGTGCAGAATATCTACAAACAACAAGGGTTTCTTTGTGGAAGAGCAGAGTGAGTGTGGAGGATGCTGGTGGGCGATGAGGCCAGGGAGGTAAATAGGGGCTAGCCCATACAGGGTCCCTGGGACAAATTATGTGCTTTGGATTTTACTTTGAGTGAGAGGAGGGAAACCTGTGGGCTGTTTTGATCAGAGAATATAGGTGACCTAACTTTGTCTTAAAAAGGATCACCTGCTGCTCCATAGAGAGTGGATTGAAGAGGTCAAGAGTAGAAGCCATGAGACTAGTTAGGAGTCCAACTCAGTGGAACAGCTGCATGATGACAGTGATGTGGAGTAGGATAACAGTACTTAAGGAGGTGAAAAGTTGCGTGATTTGGCACACATTTCAAATGTCACAGTGAAAGGATTGATGATGGTTCGGCTGTGGGAGATCCATGAGAGAAGTCAGGACTGATACCTGAGCAAGTAGGTGAATGGCCGTCATTACAAAGAAAAAACATCATGGAGGAAAGAATATGGAGGGACAGCTAGCTTGGGGGCTTCAGAGGCTAATAGGAAAATCTAAAACTGCATTTCAGGTGTGACTTACAGGAATCTGTCTGCAAAGCAGAGTGCCTGCTTTTTAAGGCAAAGCTAATTCATAGTGGATAAAAGGTTAAGGGTGGTCTTATGTGGGCCAGAGGTGAAATGGCCTACTTTATAGGAAGGAAACCACATCTAGGCTGTGACACTTGAATAGGACAATGTCACAGTGAGGCAGATAACTCCCTTTTGCCACGTGAAGCGAATACTGACCACTGGACCCCAAAGGCTATTGAGTCTGGTTAGAGGTGGGCCTCTGGTTAGGGTCCTTAGTGTCTGGGGTTCCAGACGCTGTTCTAATAGCAGCTTGATCAGGGGTGAGACAGGCCAACCTGGAAAACACCAGAACTTGGAGGCCCCACCCCCTACCAGCTGCCTCTGCCAGCATCCCTAATTGCTCCCTTCCCAGCAAAGTGGCTGCGAGCACTAGGAGGGCTTACCTGCTAAGTAGGTGGAACAGAGGGGTGGCCACGCCCAGAGCAGGCCACTCTTAGGAGTTTGCCCATTGATAATAGATAGAGGCCCAAGCAGGTAAATTTGCAGGTAGAAGGGTTCCACTATGGAATAGGGCAGGATATTAAAGGGCATTGATTGATTTATTCTTCCTTCCTTCTCCTTTCCTTTCTTGCTTTTTTCCCCCACTATCCTTCTCTTCTTTTTTACCTTCTCCCTTGCATTCCTTGCATTAAGCATTCCTGCTTTCTTTCAGCAAACATTGTTTCAATGTCTGCTGTGTACCGTTGTGCTAGGTCTTGAAGATGCCTAAAGATAACATAGGCGCAACCTTCCCAAAGCTACCAATTTAATGGTGGGGAGGGGGGTGTTCTCTCCTGGGTTAGTGGAGCAGATTAAAGAGTAGGGAGTAGGGACTGTGGAGGTTACCCGACCACACACATAACTGTAGTCTGTTTCCATGTAAAATATGAAACCACCCTGCTCTTGGCTCTCAATGTTCTCTTCTATATTTCTGTTGGGCGAATGATAGGCCTTCCTTTCCTACTGGTTTATTCAAAGTCTTATCATGTACACCACCCCGAGGCTCCATTTCCACAGCAAAGTTGACCTATTACATGAAAGGACATTATTATTGGCTTGATGCCTTATACGAAAATACTGTTTGTTTTCATTAAAGAAAGTATTTTCATTGATGTCCTAGGCAGGAAAGCATCGTGGTTAAGAGAATGGGTTCTGGAATCAGACAAATCTGGGTAGAGTCTAGGCCCTGGCATTTAACAGCTGTGTGATCTTGGACAATAAACTTAGACGTCTTAGCCTCAATATCTTCATCTGTAGGATGGAAATCATAATTATACCTAACTCATGGGGCTGTCAGAGATATTAAACAAGACAGTGTACATGAAGTGGTGGTCCACAATTAACATGTAATAAATGGTTTTTATGAGCTACCAAATGACAAACCTACAAATGCAGGTTTTCCTATGCCTCTGTCTCTTACCTCTCCACACTTATTTAATATCAGTTGCTCCATAAACCTAGTTTGTGTGCCCAAATTTTCTTGTCTCTCACCTCATGGAAAAATTGTTAAAAGGAAAAAAGCTGGAAGATGAAACTAGAAAACCACTTTAAGCATGGGATTAGCACCCAAGTACAAATCGATCTCAGTTGCAGGGACATGATCAGAAAGAGCAATTTGGGGGACACTGTGATCATTGCCTACCTTCAGAAGGGACTGAGGAAGACTGCCCAACAGACATTAAATGTAAGAGTTAGCTTCTGGCATATAAAGTCACTTAAGAACAGAGGTTCTCAAAAATTCCACTGGAAGCTTAAGAAATAAATTTTGCATTGCAGATTTTGATGCTCTTGGACTAAAAACGCTTTACTAGGTTCACCATGGCAAATGGACTTCTTAACATGTGCCAGTTCCAACTGGTAGTAGCTTCTGGGAGAGCTGTGATGAAGGTTTCCTACTGCATCTGTAGTGAACAATTCTGTGACCCTCCGGCAGTCTCTTGCACGGGCATAGGCATGGGGATCCGTGGTACAGGTGTTCTGTGGCTGTCCTCCCTAGAGTACCCTCTGCTAACCTGCAGACAACTCCATTTTTAGTGATGCTTAAGATGAAACAAAAGTATCTACTTATCCTAAACATTGTTAAGTTTTATTTTCTTGTTTGTGTTTTGTTTTTGCATAAATTTACACCTTTAACAAATAATATTTTGGAATCGGTGTTCTGTTATAATCTAGAATTAATTCAGTTCAGAAAAGCAAATATGTACATTTACAAGTATATCTGAGGCATGCAGGTAGAGATGGGTAAATTAGGAGTAACAGGTGGTTACTCCAAAGGAAAATGTAAACTGGTAATCCAATGGAGAGAAGCCTGAGCTGGAGAAGAATAAAGATTGAAATGATTCAAAAAAAACATACTAAATATGGAAGACAGAAAACAGAGCTCAGCTCAGAATTACAGGTGTTTTCAGAGGAGAAACTAGAATAATGGGAGGTTGTAGTTTTAAATCTCACAGCAAGAAACTTCTTTTAAAAAATTTTTTAATTGTTTTATTTATTTTTGATACAGAGAGACAGAGCATAAGAGGGGGAGGGTCAGAGACAGAAGGAGACACAGAACTGGAAGCAGGCTCCAGGCCCTGAGCTAGCCGTCAGCACAGAGCCTGACGTGGGGCTCGAACTCACGAACGTGAGATCTGACCTGAGCCAAAGTCGGAGGTTTAACCGACTGAGCCACCCAGCCGCCCCAAGAAACTTCTTAAGTTGAAAAGGAAAAGAGAAGATTTTAATTCCTAGGTCAAAGTATTTTGCTTTGAAAAAACTATAAATTATAATGTTAAGTGCAAACTCATGGTCCTTTTTGTATTTGTATATGGATGAGCTGATGTACTGATAGCAAATATCCCATTAAATAAATCAGTCAAGGCAGAGTTATTAAAGCATGTGAGCAGTATGTGACTCTCCAAAACTCAATCAATATTTATAAAAAGAAAGAAGAATTTATTGCAAATGTCAAATAAAAAGTTTAAGAAATAATTTATAAAATTTGCATAAACATTGTTTCATTTGCTTGTTTCATTTTTAACTTTCCCACTGACAATTTACCATAAGCTTGATACCTACCTGGCTGGGATGTTAGTAAATGGACTATTAACATCAAAATCCCTAATGTTCCTGAGAAATTAAAATGACACTTGGGCTGCCATAGGAGTGCTTACTTATACCAATTTCTGTACTAACAACTCCCCACATTTCCCTCATTTGTTCTTTAAGCCAGTCAAATTAGTGTTATAAACTCCATTTCATGATAAGGCTCAAAGGCTTTGAAAGAGTAAACATGAGAGCCAGCATTCAAATTTCAGTTGATTCTGAAGCCTGTGCAATTTTATCTCCATTAAGAGTATATCATCTCTTGAACTGGAGAGCCCCTAAAGCTAAGAAGGATGACTCCTGGTGGCATGAACCATAGGGAAATCAGAGGGATTAATTAGCCTCTAGGAAGATGTTGTTGTGTCTAGAGGGCCCTCTTCATTGAAACTAACCACCTCTGCCAGCGCTGAACTGACAGTGTAGAATGGCCGATGGCTGGCGGAAAACCTATTACCTTATTGTTTAGCTTTTGGAAAAATAAGCACTGTTTATTCTGCAACTCTGTTGAACGTATTGCTATATAAGGCAGCCCTATTCCTTTATTTCCCATGTCTCTGGGTTCTCTCATTGGGACTACAAGAGAATGTCTTCAAAACTCCCATAAGCACAGACCTCTCCAGGCTGTGGAAGCATGCCAATGTCGAAGCTCGCCATTTAGCCACTCATATGGGTATTTATATACTGTTATAACTACCTGTTCTGTGCCATGAAGGAAATGCATCAACTATCAACCTCATTGGTATTTTATCTCCTCATGTTGTGCTGACTCTACAGATTTATGAAATGGCAGTGTGAGGTCTCTGTTTAATCCTGTGCTTTGCACATTTATATATACTTTTATCTTCAGTACCAGACACAACAGTTCTTTAATTTGCTAAAAGATGTAGCTCAGTAAAATACAGTCCTCTTATATGGAGAGTTTTTAAAGAGCTGTATTAACTAGGAGAGGAAAAGGGACCAGTAAATATGTTTATATATAGTTTTAATAACGTTCAACTTTCCGTAAGTCGCCCCCCCACCTTGATTTCACAGTGGCTTTGGAAAGAATTTAAATCTGATACCAAATCACAGTATTAAATTTCCAAAGCCCCCCAATTCACCTTTAAATTCCTTTCATCCTTCTCCGCTGGATTATGACTTTCATCCAAGAGTTCCCCCACAGCTTTGTGGTCCCAGAACCAAGAAAATTCCTCTTTATGTTGGACTAATCTTTGGACCAGTAAAATAAAATTTGTCTGGCTATTCTTCCCCAATCATGCTGTAATGATGAGTTTGAAATGGAAAGGACCACCCTTCATGTGGACTGCAAGAGAAACATTTCTTTCCAAAAAAAGTAATGATAATAAAACTAACAAAATGTGAGAGAATAATGGGGAATCCTGCCCAAGGCTGTGTTTATAGGACACAAAGACAAACACTGAAAATTGGGACTGAGGGCTGGTTGGGGAACAAATCATCCATTGGTTTTGCTTAAGTATGCTAAAGAATTGGTTTGAATAATTTTTAAGTGTGGTTTTGTCTTGGTATAGACACAGTTCTGGTGATATTTTCTGAGTACATGAAGCATTTACCCAGAGCCAATTGAATTTTCTTTCAGTAATGTACACAAATCATTGGTTCGGCAAACATTTATTTAGCTCCTGCTATGCATTGGAAGGATATTATACTAAGCCCTGAAGATAGATCCACTCTCTACTATGATGTGTACTTAGATCATTTTTCCAAATACCTTCCTGTGTTATGCTTTGTAGAGGAAAAAAAGGTAGGTCTTTTTCATAAATGGCCACAGTAGTTTAATAAAGAAGTAGTAGTTTCAAATATACCTGATTTATAGCAAGGAGGTGGCTAGTGTCTTGGTGGACTCTGATGCTAAAATATCAAACTACTGAATTTTCAAGGTCATCTCCAACATAAGCTTCAAACTGTAGGCAACTCACACTGCTGTGCACAAAATGAGAGAAACTGGGATATGGTTAATAAAATGTCAAATAACAACAACAACAAAAAAAAAAAAACGTATTTTCTGCTTTTGTGCTTACATTTATA
This sequence comes from Suricata suricatta, assembly GCF_006229205.1. Classification (NCBI taxonomy): domain Eukaryota; kingdom Metazoa; phylum Chordata; class Mammalia; order Carnivora; family Herpestidae; genus Suricata; species Suricata suricatta. The sequence goes on from NC_043714.1 coordinate 39,704,458, forward strand.
TATGGGCGTTTTTTAGTGTTGGGGAACTCATTTCGAATGGAATCCTGTGGTCACGCTGCGAAGATGACGCAGGAGCGGCTGGCAGCTTTCCAGTTTCCTCCTCCTGCCTCTGTTGGGCAGCCTGCACCTCCAACCACATCCACCCAGACAAGTCCATCCCCTCTCTGATTAAGACCAAGTGCCCATGTGTACAAATCTTTCCTGGAGTAGGAAATCACTTAAAAGTCTCATTTTTCAAAGGCTTGCTGAGCAAGCAAAGTAAACAGGGAAGTTTATTGAATTAGTAAGGTTGAAATTAAGCAAATTAGTTCCCAACTCTTAATAGTAGCAACCCAAGATGTCAACAAAGCAGGGATCAGTGTCAATATTAAAGCAAGGTCAGCAGTGCTCACTAAAACACAAATAATCCAGTGGCATAGAGTAAATCGCTTCCAAGCTCCTGGATTCTACAGGTCTCCATGAAGGGCAATGACTTTATAAATCTTTTTCTCTCAGAGAATTCCAGATCAGGAGCTGGGGGAAATATCACTATTAAATAATATTAATAAGCATATTGATGATGATGATGATTTCTCTGTCTAGTCCAGTGTTGAGTGGAAAAATACACTCTTTTTGCTTATTATTTCACTACTCCAATGTTTCCTTCCACCCACATTTTTGCTGTAAGCTAACAGGTATTCCATACAAGAAATAATTCTCACTCACAAAGTGTGTAATTCCATCCATAAAGAAGCCCAGCTCCCAGCAGAAGCCTGGGTGTACCGAAGGTTGAGATGTACTGATGACGTCTCAGATTGTACCCTCTCTTGATTAAAAGCAGAAGGACCTCCCCTCCTGGCTGGCCTCCTTTACTTATGAACAGTGTCGATCCATTTCCTGTTCCCCTCTGTTAATTCATACCAGGACAGACACAAGATCAGAATGAGGGACCCTGCATTTCGGCACCTCCTTGGAGCAGTGTTGATGGGAATAAGTATTTGCAGACTGCAGGTTCCTGTTCAGGCTACCAGCGGATGACTTTTCAATTCTTAGTTAACCAGTTCCAGCCCAAAAAAATAGCCACTGTATACCAGCACTGTTCGATATTGTTGTTGTTTCATTTCCCCCCTTGAAGTTATGACCACCCAACCATTATCACTCCCAATTTAGAATGAAACATGGAGCACCTCATTTGGGTTTCAAATGAGATGCAATTGTCCCTTTGTTCTGCTGAAATCAATCAGAATCTTGCCCAAATGGGGGGTTTCAGGTTACCACAAGGAATGTGTTTCCAGGGGTGTTTGCTCTGAAATAAAAAATGTGATAATCATTACGTGGAGAGCAAATAATTATAAGCATTTCCTCTTGGCATCACAGAGGAAAAAATACAAGGAATATATCAACATCAGAAAAATAAGTATCATTGAATTTCTGTCTGGAACATTAAGGCACCTGGTCGGGGCCGTAGCCACACTCCTTTGAATGCTGCTGCATTTTAACATCATTGTAACCCTGATTGAATGTGCCACACTGTTTTGCTAAAAGTAGTGCTGAATTTGTCAAGATTTTTTTTTCTTAAAGTGAAACACTCTTTAGCAGAAATGTAGCTGAAGTTATTTGTCAAAAATGCAATATTCTGTTTGTCAAGTACATCCTAATCTGTAAATGACCAGCTATTCTAGTTCTATGGAAAAGTCAAAATTTAGAAGAAAATGGGAACACTGTGGCCAATCACTGGCACCGTCATATGTATGATCACAGACATCATATGATCTGTACTTAAAAGGGGCATGCTTGGTGCTTCAGAGACAAATATTTCAAAACTCAGTAGGTTATCGTTCACTGCACATTCTTGTCATCTTCCCCAGGTCAAACAAATGGCCCCAAGGGCTAAGACAGGTCCACCTGCTCAACTCAAAGACTTCTTAGTTTTTTCTTATGCTGCTTTATGCCTACAATTTAAGTATATTATCTTAAAGATCAAGTGAGTTGGTCTTTAAGGCTACCTGTTAAGTGGGATGCTCTAAAACTCTGTTAGAATCAACTTTCAGATTGTACTCTTTGAATCTCTGCCCCTGTTCAAATTCAAAAGGATTAACCAAGCAAAATGGGTGTGGCTGGTAGTCCTGAGCTGCCCTGGCGAAGAGGGCAGCAGAAGACCCCAGGCTGCTTGCAGAGCAGTTGACTTCCCCAGCTGTCTCCTGGTGTTTCACCGAAGGTTCACATTTCTGAATTAAACCTTTTTATTTTTAACTTAAAAAAAAAATTTAGAGAGTGTGAGCAAGTGGAGGAGGGGCAGAGAGAGAGAGAGTGGGAGAGAAAAAAGAGAGAGGATCTCAAGCAGTCTCCACGTTTAGTGTGGAGCCTGGTGCGGGGCTTGATCTCACGGCTGAGATCATGACCTGAGCCAAATTCAAAAGTAGGACGTTTAACTGACTGAACCACCCAGGCACCCCTGAATTAAACCTTTAATGTTTATTATTTTTCCTTTTGAGATAGAGAGAGAGAGAATGTGAGCAGGAGAGGGGCAGAGAGAGAAGGAGACATGAAATTCGAAGCAGGCTCCAAGCTCTGAGCTGCCACACAGAGCTTGATGCAGGGCTCGAACTTATGAATTGCAGAATCATTGCCTGAGCCACAGTTGGACGTTTAACCGATGATTCTGTTTTAGGGAAACCCAGGGTACATTTTTGGACACTCAGATTAAAAGTCTCACCTACTTTCCTCTACTTAATTTTATCCTCACCCTTGATGAGGATATCCTGCACAGGATAACTGATGAGCCCTATTAGAACATCCAGGCAGGTGAAACCAAGCTTGAGTGGTAACAGAGGAAGAAGTGAATTAACACCTACTGAATGTTTTCTATGTCTGTTTGGCCCTTCATGGCTATCTCATTATATCTTCAGAAGAAAACGCAGAAGGTAGATGTTTTTATCCCCACTTTGAACATGTGAAAAGCAAGATTAGAGAAGGAAAGCAACTTTGGCCAGGCCATGTGTTGGTGGCAAAGCAGGGATTCACATTCAGCTCTATCCCACTTGAAAGGCACACCCTTCACCTAAATCAGGCAGCCACTTAATTCACAGCATTCATAGAAGTCCATAAAGGAAGTGGCCTAGATAGCATGAGAGAGCCCCATGGTTTTAGGCCTAAGGAATCTGAGGCATAGGTGACTCAACTAAGATTTGCAGACTGAAGACCAGATGTAGCTGAACTTACCCTGGTCACTAACCAGATAGTATCATCTTAAAGACAACTGTGGTTTTAAGAAATGTGTCATGCTAACCCCAAATGTATTCACTTACTCCACTTTTCTGAATCTGAACAAGAAAAACTTTGAAATTTCATCCCACTATTGTGGATTTTAAATTTTCTTTTAATTTGATAAAATAATGTGGAACCTGGTAAAATTAAGAGAGTGGGTCAAAATATACTTAGGGCAGAGGTAGAAAGGAGAGATGGACATCAGATCTATGTAGATAGATATTTGCATGAGAATTTGCACATAGGACAACTGGACTGCAGATTAATTTCTGATAAATAACAGAATTTAGTAAATTCATGGAAAGCAAACCAAAGGCCAAAATGAGATTACTTATGTCCCAGTATGCAAAAGGCAGATAAGTGGGACAAACAGAACCTTTATAGTAACATTCCATTAAAAAATTCAGCTCCAGAAAAACTATATGCCCTGGTAGCTCACACCCGGGTCCCTGGGGACCCTTTGGATGCACACATGCCAAGAGTGCCCTCTATTGTCTATCAGGAATACTCAGGAGCTTCAGGAAAGCCATGTCTGTTAGTTTTTAGTTTTTTGCCCATGCAGGTTAACACCTGGCAAAGGGTCTGAAATATGAATTGTATCCTATAATGAGGATTCATTAACTCTACTGTGGAATATATGAGTTTGGAGAATACTTAACAATTCTGATAACAGTTCTCTTTTTTTTTTATAGCTGGGGAGGGGAGAGGCTCAAAAAAGAGGAAGTATCTTAGTCAAATTAGTGACTGACCTTGGTTTTGAACTCAGGACTCTATGTCTGGTGCCACTTCCTACACAATCTCCTAACCTTTAAATTTGCTTCCTTCCTCTTTAAGGATGGATATAAACCTATGAAATAGAGTGATAGGCTCATGGAGTGCTTAATAGAAGGAACCTCAGAGGTGGTATCTTATATGATCGTATTTTACTAATAGTAAACTGAAGTCTGTGACTTACCAAGACCACTTAAGAAGGAGAATAGACCAGGACTCTAAGTTCAGTCACTTCCTAGCAAAACTATTCAGGGAAAAGAAGAAGGCGGCACTTATATCCCATGTATAGATGGGGCTCTTTTTTTCACTTTTGTGTGTACAATTCCCTAAATCCGTCATTGTTAGACTCATGAGGTCAGGCTATTCCACTGAAAAGCCACTGGGAATGCAGGCTGAACCCAAGGGATTATGGTCTGGAACACTGGGATGAGAACTGGTGGGGTGAAGGGTGGGGCCAGTGGCTGTCATCCAGGATGGGATAGCAGTAGTTTCAGGGTATGGCTGCTGTGGTTAACGTTGGGGCCCAGGCAGGCACTAGGTCAGACTCCCACCTAGGATGACTATCAGAGCACTTCTCTTTGCTGTTGCACCAAGTAATGGCAAGCAAGTGAAATGATCAGTCCTGGTTGTCCCAGTATATTTCCAAGCAACTGCTTCCATTTTGGGCTGCATCCTACCTGTGTCTGAATTTGTCAGTCCAACCAATCATTACTTATTTTGTACTCGGCTGTAAAGTCAAGTGTCACTGTCAAATTGATTCTTCCTGAAAGGATGGAAAGAGAAATGGAGAGATCTAAGATTTCTAAAGGCTTACTGTGTTCCAGGTACTAGGCTAGGTGTTCTATTGATTATTCTTTTTAATCTTCACTCTTCTTCCATCAGGTGGTGCCGTTATCCTGAATATGCAGATGATGAAACTTGGTACTAAGTGGGGTAAGTTTACTTTGCCCCAAGTCTCACAGTTGGATTTGATGCAGAGCTCCTATTTGAATCCAGTCCTAAAATCTAAGTCATATCTTCCCCTTCCAGTAACAACAGGTGCAGACTGGATAGCAAAGGGGCATGGTTGGTCTCTTTGACCCAAGCACAGCGTCTCTGCCTCTTACAGTTCTCCTCACCCCTACTTCTGACCACCTATCCTATTTGTAGACCCTCTTCTATCCAGACAGAGAATATTGTGCTCATGTGCTCCTAAACTGTGGGCTTTGGTTGATGTTTTTTCAACTGTGCGGATTAGGTTGCCCTTGACTTCCTCCAATCCCTCCTTACCTGGCTGACACCTTGAGCCAGCTTCTTTTACTAAATGACAAACAAAACAAAACAAAACAAAAGGTCCCTCTGCTACCCAGAAGTCAGCCCAGCTGCTAAGAAGGGGATCAGTGGGAATGTTGGGTGTGTGGCCCTGGACTATAGAAGCTGATAGTCACCCTGGTGGACAGACCTGATACATAGGACACAATGATTCCAAATTGTACTGTGGACACTAGCTGAATGTCTTGGGCAAAAACACTGGCTCCCTATGCCTCCTATGAGCTCTGTAACACGGGTATTATGGTATCTGCCTTTCGGTGCAGTGTTGGGATTAAATGAGATAATGGTTACAAACTGCAAAGCACACACAGCAGGGACTGGGAAAGTGCTAGCTTCTTCCCCTGTGGGCAGCAGAGTCAGTACCTCGATTAACTGACAAGGGTAGTTGTTTTCCTGCGTTATAGAGATGATTCAAATCGATTTTCTTCATGTTTTACTTCCTCATGGGTCTATCTGGAGACTTCTGTAACTGACAGAGATTAGATGCACAAGCCCTTTTTGTTCCGGAGGGGCTTTGCAAACAGTTTACTGTTGAAGCAGATCCCAGACCCTGGGTTTCTCATGTGATCTTCAGAGCACCCATATTACAATAGAAAATCTACTTGAGAAATCGGAGCTGCCCAGGTCTCAGGCTGGTTCCCCCCACTCATTTCCATCCCTGTGCCATTTACTAAAAGTGATATAGGCAGTGGAAATTGGGTGAGGCCTGCCTCTCAGAAGTAACCAAAGAAGCCCGCACACCTCCGTGGATCACTAGCCCATTCTTTCTGGGGATGCCAAATGCAGTCAGGTGTGAGGCCTGGGCTTGTAGGGATACCCAAATATTTTCTTGGAAAGTAATCTCAGTTTATTAGAGTTCCTTGTCTCAATTCAGAGTATAGATTTTTGAATGCGTTTGCTGACAGATTGACCTGGACTATGTTTTCCCCTTATTCAGGGAGCGATCGATCTTTATCAAAAGGATTTGTTGACTGACGGGCTTTCACGGTTCTAATGTGCTGTTTGATACTTTTAAGAGACATATGCCCCTTTGTATAATGAAATTATCTGATAAAAGAGGGAACGAAGCTCAGGTTTTCAGAAGCATCTCAGTTCTTGGCTGCCTTGGTGATTGCTAGGGAATTTTGTTTTTATTTGCCTGTGATGGAAACCTTACAACCCTTGGTGAAATTGTTTTCGAATATTCAAGTTTCTAGACCATATACTGTGTTTCTGGGCCTAAGGGCCTGAACTACACCAAGATTGTGTTTCCCTCAGGTAAGTACTTCCAGACACTCTATCCTCTGTCTTTACAACCCTCTTCTCCTCGTTACTGTACTATGTAACACTAGATGCGCATTATATGCCACATAAAAAGCCATTTCTGTAGCATCTTGTCATCATCTCATGGACGCCGCTTTGAAGCCGTGTTGAGTTCTGAACCCAGAGCCTAACAGCAATGGCTCGAGTGCACCGCGCCGTATTATTTACCCAGATGGGGTTAATTGTTGAATAAAAGAATGGTCCCTTTCAGTTTACTTTTTCACAATCTCTCTCATACTGGTTATGGAAGACAGGGAAGGCTATGATAAATATCAAACTTTCTAATCAGAAACGAGTCCAGTTGTATTTGAAATCTTGAACTTAATCCAGAATCAGGAAATGTAGCCACTTGTGTTACTGTCGCTGAAAGAAGAAAATGACCTTTTTATTGTAGCTTACATTCACTATTGTACTTGGGAGCCACAGGGAAAGGAGCAAGTGAATGTAAAGGCTTAAGTAGGTTTTTCCTCCTAACGGCAAGGATACGTGATGTGCTGAAATTGCCATCTCCCCTGTGTTTTCCAGAGACTGTTTTCCTAGCGCGAGGCCTGTGCTGAATCCTAAAAAAATGTATTTTTCTCCTCTTTATATCAAATCCCTTCAGGTTTCTGATCTCTCTGTGGCCAAATGGATTCTGCTAGTGGCTTTACTGATTGATTGAGATACAAGATGCAAAGAGTAAATTTCAAACATCCTAAGTGAACACAGGTTGATGCACTTCTATATGTGCGTGCCTGTATAACCACTGTCCAGGTCAAGAACATTTCCAATGCTCAAAAAGGGTTTCCCAGACCTTTTCCAGTCATTGCCCTCTATTATTACCTCTATTATGATTTCTATTGCCATGGGTCAATTGTGTCCATTTTTGAATTTTATGTTAAGGAAATCATATAATACATACTCTTTTCTGACTGGCTTTCATCCATGTTGCTGCACGTGTCATACCACTAGTTTTTGGGACATCTTATTACTTTGGAGAATAAATTGTTGAAATGTAATAGATTTTCCTAAGAGGAATTTTTAAGGCAGCCCTGAAAAGCATGAGAAAAGTTTTTACTTCTTATATTCCAATCTGTTGAAATTGTTGGTCTTACTGTGGTCATATTATAAAGACATTTAGAGAAGATTTTACATATATGTATGTATATCTCTGAAATCTAACCCTAAATGACTCTCTCTATGTATATTTCTATAAATATAAAGCTATGTACATAATAGTCACCTTTTTCCTAGAGCTTACATTCTACTTGGGGAGGATAGACAAGAAAAAGTAGAAGTAAGTGAGTGAGTAAATTAGTGAATAAAATCAATTTCAGATAGTGATGATCAGTGATGATCAGCTAAGACACAGATGAAGAAAAGGTGGTGGAGTTGGGAGTGTTTTAGGTGGGCTGCTCCGAGGAGGGATATCTGAGTAGAGAAGAGTGAGAAGGAGCTGGTTATGCAAAGATGTGGGTGTAAGTGTACTCTAGGCCAGAAATGCACAGGCCTGAAGCAGAAACAGGTTGTCCAGTTCAAGGCGTAGAATGAAAGTCAGCATGGCCCGAGCCTGGTGGAAGAGGGAGTCCGTGGACGTCAGACCAGGGAAGCAGGCTGCAGGTCCTGTAGATTCTGGTAGGGGATGTAGAATATTTTAGTTTCAGATGTAACAGGATGCCCTTGTGGATTTCAAACAAGGGTAATGACATGATATGAGTCTGTTATAAAGGTTCACTCTGGCTATTGTGTATAAAATAGATGGTACAGAGACAAGAATGGAGACAAGGAGACTAGGTAGGAGCCTGTTATTGAAAGATGACTTTGACACCCACCTGGATCATAGAAGTGACAAAGGAGAGAAATGGGAGACAGTAAAGCCAACATGATCTGCTAATGAATTGGAAGTAGGGCATGAAGGACATGTGGATACCTTTCCACCTGTTAGCCACAGAAAGCAGGTAAAAGATGGGACTAGTAAATGCAATAGATAAGACTGGAAGAGTAGAGTTTAGGAAGGAAATACTTCAGAGTGCCATTCTGCCTATGTGAAGGTTCAGATACCTATTAGATTTATAAATGAAGGCATTAAGGAAACAGTCAGATACATTCATCTGGAGCTCAAGGGAGAAGTCAGGCCTGAAGACAAAAATTTTGGAGTTATCAATATAAAAGTAGGTATGAAAAGCCATGGGATTGGATAGGAATACTTAGGAAGCGCTGCAGAATTATAAGAGTGAGTCCTGGGCAAACTCATCCCTATTGGTCATGTCATCAGCTTTTTCCTCCTCCTCCCCCTCCTCATCATCATGAAATTCATCACGATCACTATAATCATTTATTGAACACATAATGTTCGAGATACAAGAGAAATATAGGATAAAGAAAAATAAATCTCTGTCTTAAGAAGGAAAAGGGAAACAGTGAAAAGTTAGAATGATAAATGTTATGATAGTGGTTCTCAAAGGGGGCAGTGGAACTAACACTCAAAAGGCCAGGCAGACTTCAAAGAGAAGGTAACATTAGAATATTTGAGTTCAATGTTTGGATCCAAAATAGTGTGATCCATGGAGACAGACCTTTCCAGGTAAAGAACCACATTTGCAAAATACAAAGAAGGAGGGAATGGGTCCTCAGGCTGAAAGAGTGAATGAATGCCGTGCCAAGAATGTATGTGGCAGTAGATGAAGTTGGAAAGTAGCACCAACTGGATCATTAAGGCTCATGTACATCATGCTGAGAAGGTCTAAACACCTGGAAGGCAATGGTGGAGGGATAAGTGGTAAGACAAGAAGAATTTTTTTTAACAGAACAGGATCTGAAGCTCAAGAGTGCAGACTTGAAATCTACCACATACTAGTTTGGTAACACTGGAAATGTTGCCTTGCCTCTGTAAGCCTTAGTTTTCACATCTGAAAAGTGGATGAAACAATAAGCAGATGGCAGGGTTGTTATGAGAATTGAAGATAATAAGTAAAAACACTTGCATCCACCAGGAAAAAATAAGCAGTAGTGATAATTTTGCTATTATGTATCCTATTATTAACAGAGCTTTCATTTAAAAAGAAGTTTTTATAGAAGGATTAGAGAGTGCCAGAAATTATTATATTAATGTGGATAACAGTGGTGAGCACTTGGTAGTGGGAGAAGGTGACAGAAGTGAAAGGGTCTGTTAGCTGACAGGCCAAGGGAGGAAGGGTAGAGAGGCTAAATGGCTCTCAGGTTTCCAAGTAGGCAGGTGGGTGGTGGTACAGCTCTTTAAACTAGGGATATTGAAGCTGAGTACATTTTGTGGGGAAGGGGATGAATTCATTTGCAGATGTATTGGGATGCCTATGGAAGCTACTTTGTGCGTTTGGAGCTTAACAGCAAGAACTGGGCTGGAGATAAAGATTTCAGTGGATACAATGGACAAGGAGCATATAGGGAGTGAGAAGTCAACATCGAAGATTTATAAAACCTTGGGGATCATTGAAATGTACGGAGTGGGATAAGAAGTGTCAGGGATGAAGGTTAAGAGGAATCAGGTGGAGGAAAAGTGAGAGCCCTGAGGTGTGTTCCTCATCCCACTCACCCAACAGGTTGCTCCTGCATGTTGGCCCTCCAAGCAGTTGCCACTTCACAGAGAAAGAGACATCTGTCCCCTCTGTCCTCCCTCAAGCATGATTGATTCAAGTTCAGAGTGGGAAATGCTGAACTCTGGCAAAAATTATAAAGAGATTTGGCTTCTTTCAATGTCCCCTTCAGTGCCACTTTATTTCTTGCTTGTACATCCCAATCGCTGGCTCTCCTGCATCCTATCAATACAGGACCAATGGATTATAAATCTCAGAACTGACACTGACTTTATAGATTATTTAATTGAACTCCCAATTACTTTGTATGAAAGGTGAGGAAACTAAGCCCCAGAGAAGCCAAGATGTTCAATCAGTTGATATTTTAATTGAACATAATTAAAGCACTTTTCCAAGTGCTTTTTACTCAGCAATGCTGCTGCTCCAACTTATTTGGTGATAAGTGGCTTAACATGAAGCTCCTCCATGGAATGTTCACTTCTAACTTGGACTCAAATTTAACCAAGCCCAATATAATAGTTGTCAAATAGACCACAAGGAGCAAAGAGTAGGAAAGAAATGGGGTAAATGAAGGGGCGCCTGGGTAGCTCAGTCGGTTAAGTGGCCGCCTTTGGCTCGGGTCATGATCTCACAGTTCATGAGTTCATGCCCCGCATCTGGCTCTGTGCTGACAGCTCAGAGCCTGGAGCCTGTTTCAGTTTCTGTGTCTCCTTCTCTCTCTGCCCTTCCCCTGCTCATGCTCTGTCCTTCTGTCTCTCAAAAGTAAATAAAAATTAAGAAAAAAAATAAATGGGATAAATGAATCTGCCGTCTAACAAGTACACTGTTATAATAAAAATCGGGGATACCTTACAGAATAGGAAGTACAAGGAGGATACTTGAGATTTCCCAAGATTGTCCTTAGGGGAAAATGGTCCTGCAAAGACCTTACCTTATATAGCATGTTGAACAAGGAAAAGGGAAAACAATGTGTGAATTTTATTGTTCCCAAGATCCATAGAATTAGAAATTGTACCATGTAGCATTGCAGGTCTTTCTATTGGTTTATCCAGAAAACTCAGGCTGGGAAGTGAGCCAGAAAATGAGGGTGATGCCTACATTTCCTATTAGATTAGCTGAATTATGGATTATTTTGGACATTAGTTTTTTAAAAAAATTTTTCTTAGGTTTATTTATTTATTTTAGGTTTATTTATTTTTGAGAGAGAGAGAAAGAGAGAGAGAAGGAGCACATGAGTGAGCAGGGGAGGGGCAGAGAAAGAGGGGGAGAGAGAATCTCAACCAGCCTTTCTACTGTCAGCATAAAGCCCTATGTGGGTCTTGTGCCCATGAACCACAAGACCAGGACCTGAGCCAAAACCTAGAATTGAACACTTAGCCGACTGGGAAACCCAGCATATGTGGCTAATTGCCTATCCCAAATCTATATCTTCTTCTTCCTTAGAAATAAGACCCTGGTTTTTATCTAGATGTATTCTTGCATAACCAAAAGACTTCATTTCCTAGGCTCCTGATAGTATAATGGGTATAAGTAGAAACAAGATCTTCTTGGAAGAGATATGCATGCCTCTTTTGTGCTTTATCCATCCAAATGTCTTTAACATGGATATGATAGCCCAAATTCTAGCAGACATCTTAGCCCATGAAAATGAGAGCCATGGAAGTAGTCCCCACACCATCCCTGGACTTCTCATTTCTAGACTTCCCACAAGAGAAGAATTAATTTCTCCTGAGTTCAAGCCATGTTGTTCTATTAATGCAGTCTTACATTCTTAATTCTATTAATTATATTAATGCAGTAATATCCTTACTAATGAACTTGTTTCCTTTTATTGGGTTTTGGGTTCTTACAAGAGTATAAGCCATTGGTGCTTCTAATGTAAAGAATATGGTCAAGAAATAATATTTAACACATGTTATTATGAGTTTTCTACATAAAAGAAAGCACCTTAAATTATAGAGTGATCTACATTTCACAAAGCACTGTTGTTTATCTTAAAACAGCTGTTTACATTCCAGCTGAATTGCTTAAAATAGGACTCTTAAAAATAGCTAACATATACACCAATATTGTTATGGTGATTTCCAGGTTAGCTACTTATTCCCTGCTTCCTGGACAAAGATTCTTAAACTCTAAGACACATTTTTCTCATCAGCCAGTCAAGGACAATCATTTCTTATTTACAGCTTTAGAGTAAAAGAAGAAATAATATGGCATAGTGATTATTAATCTCAACTGATTTCCAAATACTTACTTGAAACAAGTTACTTCTCTGTGCCTTGCTTTTCTAGTCTGTAAAGTGAAAGTAAAAAAGTATATCCACTTGAGGATTCGGTGAAGACTAAATAAAGTAATGTACATGAAACAGAGTCCTGGGCTCATAGAAGAAGCTCAAGAAGTATTATTTTCCCCAAACTGGCCAGGACAGAACCTTGATATGTCAGGGTCACTCACCAAGCCAGATAGCTCCTAGTGTGCATCGTTAGCACCTTTAAGACATCTCAGACACATTCGGGTATCATGAGGACCTCTGAGTTGTTGGAGTAAGTGGAGATTCTGGCTCAGTGAAATGGTTCCTGAGAAAAGAGCAGAGGCCCTGGGCTAGAGTTAGCAGAACAAACCTGGCCATCTGCCACCCCTCTCTTCTGGCCGCGGAGGAAGTCTTGGGTCCTTATTCAGGAAAGAGCTTCATACAATAGCAGATGAAATCCATTTTGTTCTGTATCCTTCATGTTCTCTGAGACCAGCCAGAATCAGACTCCTATTTGGGACTGAGTCGGCCTCCAAGGTCATTTAGAGAATGATAAAGATTTTGTGGGAGTCTCCAGGGATAAATGCTCCAGCCCAGATGGATGACAGTGGCAGATGGGGAAGCCAAGCACAACCTCATGAGGACAGAGATGACACTGTAAGAGCAGGAGATGGGCTACCCCAGAGGCAAGCGACCCTTAAAGGTGCACATGCATGTAACTAGTAGAGGCTAACAGCCCAGGGCATCTGGTAACTCCAGGCATGAAACCAGATCAAGAAAACACCAGATACATGGACTGCATGCCTAGCAACAAAGATAAACCTTGTTTCAAAGAGTCTGCAGTGAGGCTACGACAGCTGTCCCTGAATTCTCATGGAGGCCTCTGCCTGGGAGCCCCACACCCTCACATACCAGTGGCTTGACCTTAGATAAGTCTTTGAGTATACACAACTGAGCTGTAGTTAAAAGCAAGGTTTCTAGCATTGGATTCAGGCCTGGGTCTAAGGCACAAGCTCTGCTACTCAGCACATTATACCAATAAAAGTCTCTATTTCGCATCCAGACTACAGATATTGCACCTGCACCTACCTATAGTATTGATCAAAATAACTTTGGGCAGTGATGGCAATGTCCTATATATGCATAGTAGCCACTAGCCACAGGTACCTACTGAGCACTTAAAATGTGACCAATATGACTGAGGAATTCAATTCTAAATTTTTATTTGTTTGAACTCTTTTGAATTTAAATAATCACATGTGACTACTTGTTACCTTATTGGACAGTGCAGCAAGTCTAGGGACTAAATGAGATAATGTCTTTTATCACTGTATCTGGCATCAGATCATGATCACTTCTAGCTGGTATTATTATTAAACTTTTTCAAGGTTCAATTTCTGTATCTAAGAAATGGCACTAAAGATAGTATCTACCTCTTGAGTTTGGTGAAAGTACCAAATAAAATCTCTTGAGTGAGGTAGTGAGTACAGTGCTTGGCACAGTGTAGGTGCTTAGCAAATGTGAGTTCTTTTTCCCTTCTATTTAAAGTAGTTTGACATTACCAAAACAACTGTCCAGTGATGTACAAGGACACTGAGAACCTACGGTGAGTCTCGGCAAGCAGTTGGATTGTGTGGTAGTCAGCAGCACATCTCTAATACCGGCTTTGGCTGCAAAAAAGAAAAAAAGCCTGCCTGAGCAAGAAAGAAAAAAAATATTGGCAGTGATATGTGCACTACGAGAGTTCCACAAATATGCATTTGGCAGAAGCCTGACTGTCCAGACAGATCACAAACCACTAGTCAACACACCTGCTAGACAACAGGGAATGTTATTGCTGTTATAAAGATATGATTTATGAGTAATCTATACCCCAGGCAGAGACTCACTTATAGCAGACCTATTGTCCAGACTAGTCACTGACCCTCCAACTGGGGAAATGACAGCACTGATTGAAGAGACAGCAGGGTAGGCCATGGAATTAAGCAGAACACTTGACCCTGTGGTCAGTGGGAGGCTGAGACTCAAGGCAGGAAAAGATGCTGTGTTGTAGCTACTTATCCAGATGTTGCAAAATGGCTGTTGTGACAGAAGAAAACAGAACAATTGCAGGTGTTGGTCTCTAAAGGAGTGGCTGCTTCGGCTTTCTAACAGCAAGGGGGATTTTAAGCAATGTCTTGTCTGTAAGGGGTCAGAGAAAGAGAAGAGATACATTCAGGGCTCATCTCATGAGGAGTAGCTCTGCTCACACCCCAAAACTATTCCCAGTATCTGTTCGCTGGTCCTTGGAATTTCAGATGGAGAACTGGGGCCTCTCATGGGTAAGCTGATATTAGATATGATTACAGTTACGGTTTTAAACTTTTGAGGTATGGTACCTTCAAATCTTAAAAGTTATTTACTAAGTTTTGAGATTCTTTCTGACAGAAGGGGGGAAGTAGGGCAAGAGCCTAAGTGCATGGAGGCATCAAAGAGATTTGTGTCATGAAGGGATGATATTTGTTATGAAGATGTTAGTAATGTGTTGAAAGGGGAGTTTTCCTACCATGGTGGTACACATGTATTTCTCGGGAGCGACCAAAATGCTGTAATAATCACACCAGAAGCTTTTTGAGGAAAGAATTCAAATTCTCTCCTCCATCTCTCCCTCCTTCTCTTCTTCCACCACCACCACCACCACCACCACCACCACCATCATCCACTATGCAGCAATCTGCTTGGTGACTTACAAACTTGAAATTTATAATACTCATAGCAGTTATACAACATAGGTATTGTTAGTCTTGTTTTATAGATGAGAAAACTGAAGCTCAGAAGTTATAATTTGAGTAAGTCAAAAATCACATAACTAATAAGCAAGAGAGCCGGGGTAAAATCCTGATTATCCCCCGCATACGCCCGTAGTCTCTAGCAACCAGCTTGCTACTTGAGTAGGTACCTAATGTAGCTAATGTGAGTGAGGAACCAAGTTTTTAATGATATTTAATGGTAATGTTAATTGAAATTTATTATTATTTTTTTAATGTTTTATTTATTTTTGATATAGAGAGAGACAGAGCATGAGAGGGGGAGGGGCAGAGAGAGGAAGAGGTGCAGAACCAGAAACAGGCTCCAGGCTCTGAGCCAGCTGTTAGCACAGAGCCAGACGCGGGGCTCGAACCCACGAACGTGAGATCTGACCTGAGCTGAAGTTGGAGGCTTAACCAACTGAGCCACCCAGGCGCCCCAATGTTAATTGAAATGTAAACTAAAATGGCCACCTGTGGACAGCGGCTGATGTATCCAGCACAGCTCCAGAGACCACATGAGGCAATGTCCTTTACCACTGTGCTCAGCACTGAATCAGTGCTTGGCTAGACTGAGGCTACTGACCTTCATCGTGTCCTGATTTCTACAACTTATAGAATACAATTGTGGACAGTTTTATCCCAACCATGCTGTTATTTCAATAACTCAATCAGGTCCAGTTAATAATAAATAATAAGGTACTCCTTCTCTGTGGTGGTGGTTTTTTGTTTTTATTTTTTATACTGGCTTACCTGTCTTCTTTTCCTGTATGAATTGGTAAAAACCTTTGACAGCTAACTGCTTGCAGCAGTTATACACTCAGTGGTGTTAAAGCCAATAATCTCTAAAATAAAAAAATAGTATTAGACAAGTTATGAAAAATGATATGATGACATTGTA
This sequence comes from Suricata suricatta, assembly GCF_006229205.1. Lineage (NCBI taxonomy): Eukaryota > Metazoa > Chordata > Mammalia > Carnivora > Herpestidae > Suricata > Suricata suricatta. The sequence goes on from NC_043714.1 coordinate 39,720,577, forward strand.
ACCAAAATGCTGAATTGTAGATACTTATAAATAGCAGTAGTTGCATGGTGATTTATGACTTTGATAATGTCAGATATTTGAAACTGTTTAGTACCATTCATTGAATTCTCTACCCATCCCCATATCCACCAACATTTTTTAAACTTTATTTCACTGGTCTCTTTCTGCTGTAGAGTGAATGTTTGTGTCCACTGCAAATTCATTTGTTAAATCCTGACACCCAATGTGATGATATTTGGAAGCGGGGCCTTTGGGAGGTGATTAGGTAATGAGGGTGAAGCCCTCATGAATGTTATTAGTGCCCTTATAGGGTAGACCCCAGAGAGCTCCCACGCCACTCCATATGAAGACAATGTGAGAAAATGGCCATCTGTGAACCAGGAAATGAGCTCTCACCAGACACGGAAACTGCCCTCATCTTCATCTTGAATTACCTAGCCTCCAGGACTGTGAGAAATGAATTCCTGTTATTTGTAAGCAATCCAGTCTATACAATATTTTTGTTATAGCAGCCTGAGCTGACTGAGACACTTCCGTTATGTGTCTTTAATTATTGGCCACTTCATATACTTAAGGAAAACATCAAACTCTATAACCATGCTACACCAACCAAGATAAGTAAATAAACACAAATAAAATGACTAATGATCGGTAGGCAACACTAAAATAATGTTTATGGTAGAGAATAAATTATATAGATAGAGGCTGTGCTGTCCCAATAAACAGACACAGAGAGACAGTTTTGAGTCGACCACACTTGGGAGGGTTCCGTTTTACTGATTGAACTGCCCAAGCACCTGAATGGATCAGTGCCAGAGCTCTGGTTTCCCTGGAGGCTTGTCTGCCAGGAGAATGAAAGCATGACCCCAAACCTACACATCACCCAGTTCTTGGCTGTTCACTGCCAGGCTCCCCTATGTATTGACTGTGTCATAGTTTGTCATTGTTTTTTCTTAATCTACAGAGAGGTAGAAAACACTCTTTTTAACTATTTCTCAGATTGTGGTTTTGTCTCTTTTCTTATACTCAGGTCATCAATTCTAAACCATTTATTCTGTTTATCAATTCTATGAGTGCCAGGTGCTCTTGTGTGTGTGACCTCATTTGGTGTCTCAAAACCGGTCAAGGATGTACAATTATTATATATTATTCATAAGAGGAAATGGTGATAAGAGGTGACATAATGCATTTATTTAACTGAACACATCCTTTGCCTATTGTGTGCCAGTCACTGAGCCCATCTCTTGCTATATAACATCTCCTTTGATCTTCAGAACCATTCTAGTGGGTGTGTTTTATACTCTTTATTTTAGAAGCTGATGTTGGGGGAATTTATATAGCACTTCCAACTATCAATCATAGTAAGCTACAATTCTAGAATTCATGGAATCTATGTCTAACTCCAAAGGCCATGGTCTATTTATGTTGCCAGATATGAGGTGGAGAAATATGGTTGTATTTTTTAAACCCATTCCTTTGCTTAAATATTAATGCCTAAAAACTCCTGCAAGAGAGGAGTAGAGCTTCTCTCCCACTATCTATCAACATTCTGATCTTATTCTATGGTAATTCTGTGTAACCAATTATTTCTTTATAATTCAATTGAATATTCTATAAACATTAAATATCTGTTTCCAGCATGGTAATTCTGTGACTCAAATCAAGGCTAAGAATGGCCTTAAGAGGAGTGCCCAAGTAGTTCAGTTGGTTAAGCATCCAACTCTTGTTTTTGGCTCAGGTCATGACCTCACAGTTCATATAATTGAGCCCCACATTGGGTTCCATACTGACAGCATGGATCCTGCTTGGGATTCTCTCTCTCCTCTCTTTCTCTACCTCTCTCTCAAAATAAATGAATATAATAAAAAAAGAGAATGGGCTTAGAGTCCATTATTTGAGACTGCATAGTTCAAATCATGCTAAATAAAAGATTAAGGACAAAAGGTCACCCAACTGAGTGATAAAGACCAAAAGTCCCTACAAACCTCTGAGAGCACCTAGATGCAGACAGCAAATTTTGCCACCACCCTGCCCTTCAAAGTAGCTGGCAGTTTTGTCATTTCCCTGCCCTTTCCTCTGCTAGATCAAGCCCTCATCCCCTCACATCCAGGCCACTGCAGGAGCCCTGGGGGTTGCTGGGCCCCCAGGAGCTCTGATCTTGCCAGTCTCTGGTACAAATCTTCCTCTTTAACCTGTACTCTTCAGGCCAAGAACCCCCAAAACAAAACCTCTGAGTAACACAACTCTAAGGGAAGTAGGGGAGGGGTTCATGGCCTTGACCTTTGCTTATACCAGAACAACATATTCTTTTACCTTCTTTGTTGTTTTTTGTGGCATTTAGTTCCAGTCTCCTACATCATGATCTTCATTTGGTCCACAAGGCCCTCCCTTATCAGGACCTTTTCCCACAGTCATTCATTTGACACAGTGATAAGACTGATATTCTTTTGTGGCTCATGGAAGTCACTTTTCATATTTTGAGCTATATTTAACTACCTCTTCTCCAATTACCCTTAGCCTGGAGGCCATCTCTCTGGCAGCCAAGCAGGTCCTCAGTGGTCTATAAGCAACGGTAGCCAGTCCCGTGTCAGAGTCTTTGCTTATATAATTCTCAAACCTGTGTGTTTGCCAAAGTGCCAACTCTAGCCTTTTCCTAATTACCTACCCCTACTGTGTCTCAGTGCAAATCCCCTGTAAGAGTTAACTGTTAGTTTACATTTATCGCACTGGTAGGACATATGTCTTGCATTCAGTCTGGTCCAATCATTTGTGGCCAGCAGTTAGTCATATGCTATAAACATGGCACCTCAACTTGTCCCTTTACAGGAATATTATTGGCAAGGTAAATACCTACTATGAAACCATATAAAGCTTAATTAAGTGCCTGTATACTTGTTTGTCCCCCACTATTCTCAAATTTAGTTTAGAGTTTATATCTTGCTCATGGTTGCATTCTCTCTACCTAGAATAAGCCTGGTATATAGGTATTTAATATGTGTGTAGAACGAGTGAATAGATGGAGTGATTGATATTGGGGGGGATAGAGTTCTGATAGACGATAGAGAGACGGAGACAGTGTGGCATTGTGGTTAAGAGTGTGAGCTCTAGAGCCAGACTGCCTTAGGCTCCAGCTCTGGCCCCGCGGCTCACTAGCCATGTGACCCTGGTGAGTTATGAACTGTTCTTGGCTCAGTTACCATCTTAAAACTGGAATAATAATAATAATAATAATGCCAATCTCATAAGGCTTCTGTGAGGATTAAAATGAGTTAGTCCATAGAAAGCACATAGAACAGCACCTGCACCTGCTATATGGTAATGCTCATTTTTTATCATTATTATTACTGTCGTTACTCTTGGTGAGGCCTTACGGCATCAGGCATACTTAAAAGCCAAGAAAAAAAACAAAATTTGAGGAAATGGCTTATGAAAAGCAGAAACAAACTAATGGCAAAGCAAACAAGACAGAAAATTGTCCCAAGTATCAGGAAAAATATGAATTTAAACATGCTGTAGCCCATTTCTCAGGGAGAAAGAAAATGTTAGAAAGAAGGTCATGGGGGAAAGAGTGCCTGGTAAGAATTTGTATCCACAAATAGTACAGGACAGTGCAAGTGAAATCAGTGTTGTTATCTGTTCACTGGTTCAATTCTGCTGCTCATCAGTATCTCCGAGGGGATTCTGAGTGCACAGTATTTCCTCAGTGCAGAGGATTATGAATGTAGACATCGGCAAGGGGACTTGGCTAGAAGAAAGTACATTCCAGCTACAAGACTAGTTAGTGCCAATTTTGTGAGCCACGGAGGAGGTGTTGGAGCCATGGCCAAGTGGGTACAGTGAGGTTCAGCTGGAGAAGCATGTGGAAGCCTAAACCCCAGCCCCTGCTGCAACTGCTGAGGCCTGAGTCCTGGCCCAGACTTGAGTCAACCTGGAAGAAAATGCACCTTCCCAAACTGATCTGCCTGAAGGGGGCATCTTTCTACAAAACCCAGAGGGGATGTCTTTTTCTCATTAGCCCAGAGGCCCTGCAGTGCTAGAAGCAGCCCTATTTTCAGCCTTGGGAGGTTTTTACATCGGTTGCAAGATAAGTTGGTTTTCAGGAAGAGGAGAGATTGATGGGGCCACAGAAAGATGGATGTGAGCTTGGAGCTGCCTCTGCCTCCCTTTGCACACGCTATGGCTAGCAGTAAGGCCAATGGGAATGACCCTGAGTAGAGTTACATATTTTTCACACCTCCTACTAAAACTCAGCAAATGCTTGACTTGCTGTTCCCAGCACAATTTTTCTTCCTGTAAAACGTGTTGGGATTATCGCTTTTAGCCACATATGGGCTGGAAGTACTTTGTAGGAGCCCCACGGGCCGCCAACTGTTCAAACCCATCCCTGGGAGAGAGCTTGGGGAAACAGGGACCCAAAGTGCCTGTCCAAGAGCTCCCACATAGAGGGATCAGTCCTGCTAATTAAGTCCAGTTTCCAAGACTGCATTAAAGCTGCCATCCAAAGGATTTTGAAAGTCAGGAGGTAAAATACAAGTTTCAACCCCGACACCTTCCCCTTATCCATCTTCTTGAACCATTTCAGGACATAGGGTAACATATGACTTTTCTTTCAGTCAATCCGAGATATTATCTGCTGAAATCGCTCCACTGGTATGGGAGGGGGGTTCGAAATATGGAACAGATGCACAGCTGCCACCTGAGATGATGCATTATGAATTCAGAACTGTCATCACCTCCCCCATCACTCCTACCCTCCCCCCTTAGCACATATTTGTTCATGTGGTTTACACCTGTGGGATTATGGGATGCAAGACAGGAATCTAATTACTGTTTGGGAGACAACCCAGTCTCTAAAATGGATTCCTGTATCTTTGTTTCCCTGGAGAAGCTTGAAATCTCTTGCCAACTCTTCATGTGGTCCAGCTGGGTTAAAGCTCCAGTCCAATTTTTCTGGAATTTGGTACCAGTGACTAATTCTGAGGCTTTCATACAACAAGTCTTACAATGTCTGTCTATCTCAGTCCCCTATTTGTAGTCTGCTATGCAAGCAGAGTAATTTTTCAGTGCCTTTGTACAGAAGGGCTATTGCAATCTCTGGTTAAAAGGGAAATGGAGAGCTCTTGGTCCCTGATTATCTGAGGAAAAAGACCTTGTTTCACTGTATTTAGGGGGAAAAGGGATCCCTGTCATTGTCTGATGAGAGACCTTCTCTAAGTAAGCACCAGTAGGGAAAGAAACAACTCGAGAGAAAAAGGGGGAAAATGGAAAACTATTCCAAGGGGTTGGTATGGGCAGAAAAGAAAGAATTGTTGAATTTCTGATTTGAGAAAGCCTTCTGCAAGAATGCAAATTGAAAAGATTTCCGCTCACTGAGAACAGTGTTTAATTCTATGTTGATGTATTAACTTGGTTAGTATTAGCTTATTCTAGTAGGTTATTAATTCCATTAGTGCAAAGAATCTGTTTTACATAGCATTGGATTGCTCTCACCTAGACTAGTACCCAGCACATAGTAGGCACTCAGTATATGCTCCCTGAATACAAGATGCACCTCTGAAAAACTAGTCTCTAGGATAAAGCTCCCAGTCTAGTTGCAGATGTGGTTGTGGAACAAACTTGTAAGGTTCATCCAAGTGTTGGTCACTTTATACACAAGCCAGTGAGTGGTACTGACCACCATACTACCTACTCTCTCAGTCTGGGCTCTGCAACTGCCACCTTCACCTCTATCTCTTCCTCCTGGAAGAGAGTCTGAACCTGACCCACCCTGGGGCTGCAGCTCTTGTCGAATCATTCTATTCTTTGCTCCTAGAGGAAAGGCAGGAATTCTCATGGCCCTTGCCCTTAGCTATATAAATGGCTGTTTCCATCACTGTCTAGTTTTGATGGGTTGGCCTGGCTGGGTCAGCTGAGGATCAGGGTTCACCAGTGGAGCTCACTGAGAGTCCCAAGGCATAAAGTCGTATTCTTCACCTCCCCGACGCATCTTGATTATACATGTGGTACTAGTCCTTGTCAACAGCTCATACCCTTCACCAGTTCATAAACCTAGAATTTGGTCCTCATCTGTTTGATTCTTGTCCCAATCCTTTATCTCCCTTTCTGTTTCTCTGCTTCAGGATAAGGATGGTTGGGGTCAGAGCCATCTCTGAGAACTCAGAAGATAGCATGAGAGCCATGTGGGTTAGATTTTCCTTCTTCTCAGGTGAGGGAAATCAAATTAGGAGTTTGGCTTGGAATGTCAGTAAGCGAAGGGGTTAGAAGTCAGGCAAGGGGCTTAGTTTGTATGCTCAATTATTAAAGCAATGAAAATGATTGTCTCAGCATCACAAATGTATTGAGCATCATACACCCACCGAAGTGGTTACACCCAGCCATAAGCCATTTTAAAAACAAGAATTCCAAAGGAGAGAACAAGAAATGGATGTTTTTGTCACAAGCCTTGAACAGAGGAATGAACTTTTACTTGACCCTTTTCCCTTCAGTTTTTGTTAACTTTGGTTCTCTGTTCTGACTTCCTGGTGATGAAGGATCCCTAGTTTTGTTGAGGAAAATGTCTCCCTCTGATAGCAATTATCAGGACCTCAGGCATGTAGCATGCTCAGAGCAGCTCCTTGGAACACATTCCTCAAAACTGGGGGGCTTTTTGTTGACCAGTCTTCTGCTTCTTGGCTTCCAGCTTTTCAAAACTGCTGGTAGCCAAAGTGAAAAAGCAGAATCTCTCATTCTCTGCTTACTAAGCACATTGACCAAGGTGGACGCTTGTTGCTAAGCCCTCCAGCACAGCACACATCTCTGCTCTTCACCCCATGTACACAACCTCAACATGCCACACTGCCAATGACTTAGCAAACCCTCAACCCATGCTTCTACAAATAAGAAATAGCTTGAAAGAGGATCCAAATTCTCAAGTCTTCTCCCAATTCTAATCTTGTACAATGAAGGGAATAGAAAGTTAGGTGCAATTAGAAGAATGAAGCCCTGCTCACCGTCCAGATTTGCAAAAAACAGTTTATTCCTTTCTAGGCCCAAGAGCTGCTATTAGTATATATTGCCACAGACTTTTCTCTTGTTGCCTATATGCTCTAAAAAGACAGGATCTCCCCAGATTTAATAAAGTGAGAGGAAAACAATAGCAAATCTTTTTGCTTTATGTATCACAAGACTCTAAGAATTCTTTTTCAATTTAAAACACAAGTATTTACTAAAAGCACAAAACAGGGGCACCTGGGTGGTTCAGTCGGTTGAGCATCCAGCTTCAGCTCAGGTCATGATCTCACAGTTTGTGGGTTTGAGCCCCGTGTCGGGGTTTGTGCTGACAGCTAGCTCAGAGCCTGGCACCTGCTTCAGATTCTGTGTCTCCCTCTCTCTCTGACCCTCCCCTGCTTGCGCTGTCTCTCTCTATCTCTCAAAAATTTAAAAAAAAAATAGAAAAAACATAAAAGCAAAAACCCTAATTACGAATGTTTTTGTGTTACTTTTAAAGACGGAGTGCAAATTAGGCAAGACCTAAAGAAATACAAATACCAAGGTTTAAGCACATTCCTTACTCATTGATCCTTGTCTGGTATGAAGTGCCCTGGTTTTTCCTAAACTCCAGTGTAACATTGTTCCTCTCGATTAGACCCTCTAAAATTAGAGTGTGGTTACTGGGCCATGTGAATAGATATGGGAGATCGGAGACCCATTTAGTATTAAAAGCCTTTGCTGGAAATTGCTCTCAAATTTTCATTGCTTCCCTTCCCTCAGTGGTATATGAATAAGCCACTTGCGTGACTGTATAGCATCTAAAGACTTCCCAGTTCTCCCTGGATCCTCTGTTCGTAGCTCTGTCTTACTTCCCCTTTTACCTCAGGTGCATGGCACCTTCCTACCAGCAGTGAGAATGGCCTCGGTGCCTCCTCCCACAGGTCCATGGCCCCTCATCACTTACTGTGGGAACATCCCTCTTGCTCTCCAGCTTCTGGTATAGGCAAATGGTCCCCCTGGCTGCAAATTCTAGTGTAACCTTGAGATATAAAACTGTCTTCTTTTTCTGAAGGGATCAAATTCCCATCCTTAATGTAACTTCAGATTTATCAGATCATGATTTTAACCCATTAAATCTGAACATGACAGGGTTGCTGTTTCACCAGACAGGACTGTTTCCAAGGGTCTGGCTGAACTGAGCCAACTGGTGTTCAGTCTTATACATCCACTCTATATGCCAGCAGAGTCTATGTATGCTGGACTAAGAAGTTTATGGTATGATTTTGAAAAAAGAAAAAAAACAATGCACTAAAGTTTTAATAAAAATAATTAGTCTCCAGCCATATTTCTTGGCATATATCACTGTTAATGTGTGATACTAGCTAGGCAAGTACTGGATCTCAGTTCTCATAAAATAAGGAGGTTGGACTAGATCGGTGATTTTCAAACAATATTCCTAGAGTTATGGGGTTTCAGACATCTCTCCTCTGTGGCCACGGAGCTGAATGGGCAGAAGTCATAGCTCCATATCCTACTTCATCCAGAGGGAGTCTACTTTTTATTGTTTTATATGTTTCTGGGTAAGACTTAATAAGACCAAATGCCTCATAGTTTAACCATTTCTTTGAAAACCATGGAGTTACATTATCTCTAAATTTTGCCCTCTTACTCTAAATTTTCAAGAGACTGATTAAATTATATGCTTTGGTATAGGCACTGTGAGGTCAGGGTTAATTGAAGTGATGGAATAAAGAATAGACCCACATTAAAGAATTAGGTTTTAAGCAGCAAGGCTTTAGAATGATAAAATAAGTTCAGTCTATCAAAACAGTGATGCTTGCCTACTAAATATTTTTAGTTGTCAGAAAAAAATTTTTTGCAGCTGCTTAAGTAGAGCCCCAGAAGCTCTTGAGTGAATGTTTTTATTGTTGTTATTATTGTTAAATCAGGAAACCAAGCATTTCAGGAACTTCAAGTAGGAATGCTTAAGTTTGTTCTGGAGCCTGAAGCATTATCCTTCTGCCTAAAGGAAATAAAGTGAAATGTCGGTTATGTGTCAGACAAAATGCCCCTGCCAATTAAAATAAATAAATAAGTAAGTAAAAATAGCAGTTGTGATATTTGAGGTCAGTTTTCCACATGGTGATGCAACTTGTTTGCCCGGGTTGCTCAGCGTTTTTTCTTTCTTGCCTAGTCTTAGCCTCAGCACACAACCCACGGCATCCCCAGACAGCCACCCTGGGGTCCTTCTGTGTGCTAATTGGCCCTTAGCTCTTGCTCAGCCCCCTGCAGGACTAACTGAACCCTGACCTCTAGTGGCAGGAAGGAATTAGCAAGAAGAACAATGGGGTAGGTAGTTTAGGTGAAATCCTAAACAAGTGAAGTTGCCTGTGATCCACAGGTCCTGTGTGGCCCAGTTTTAAAGGCAGCTAATTTGGGAAACTAGTCACACACAAGTGGATAACCTGTGAGAACCTCCATCTAAAAGAGATCTCAGATGTTACAATCTCTAGCTCCACTGAGAAGGTGAAGTTGTAACCCAAGCATGAGATTTTTTTCCCCCTGATCAAGGAACATTCATCCAAGGGATGGGAGTTTGGGCCAAGCGGGGAGGAAAAAAATCCATCATGAACCAGCCTAGGTACAAGATAACTAAATTTGGTTGGTTCCATTTTAGAAAGAAAAGTGTTATTCCTTCTTAGGGACATAAACCTTCACTTGAGGAAATAGTATCCGCTACATGCAACAGCATAGATGAATCGCATAAACATCATGTTGAACAAAAAGTTAGATACAAAGGAGTACATGCTTGATTCCAATCTTAGGAGGCTCCAAACTAGTCTCTGGTGATAGAGGTCAGGAGAACCTTTGAGAGGGTGTTGACTGGGAGGGGACCTGAGAGAGCCTGCAGGGAAACTGGAAATGTCTTGTCTTGCCTTAGTAGTAGTTGAACAGTTGTGTATATATGTGAAAATTCTTCAAGCTGTACATGTAAGATTTTTTCACTTTGATGTATGTAAATTTAAAAATAATAATAAAAGTAGGCCTAGCACATAATATGACCTTCCTAAGTATTTACTGAAGGATTTGATTGATATATCACTTCCATTTTAATTACCAGAAGTAAAGAAACTAGGCTAAAGGAGGAATAAGAAGAGAAACAGAAGGAAAAGGAGAGAGAACAGTTTTTAAAACAGGATCTGGGAGAGAGTTGTGTGGAGAGGATAAATAAAGACAACAAAATCTGGAAAGAAAAAGGAAGAACCAGAGCGGATTAGAGAGGAAGAGCAAGAGTAGGGCAGGAGAGCTTGTCTCCTGTTCTTCCCTTTCTCTGGGGCTCCCCTGAACATTACCTTGCCTTTATTAAGAAATAGTCTTAGGGCACCTGGGTGGCTCAGTCAGTTATGCATCGGACTTTGGCTCAGGTCATGATCTTGTGGTTCATGAGTTTGAGCCACATTTCAGACTCTGTGCTGACAGCTTGGAACCTGGAGTCTGCTTCAGATTCTGTGTCTCCCTCTCTCTCAGCCCCTCCCCCACTCGTGTTCTGTCTTTCTCTCTCAAAAATGAATAAATGTTAAAATTTTAAGAAATTGCCCTTTATCTAGTCTTCTTTTATGTTAAACGTCAACTTCTCTTTTTAAAATAGTATTTTAAGAATATTTAAATATTTATTTCATGAAGTTCTCAAGTTTTACAGTTTTAAGGAATAACTGAAGTTGTAGACTTACACTTTGAACCTGAAATTGTCTCCATCCATTATCTATAAAATGGGTAAGCCATTCCCTGAAAGATTGTCTTAACACATATTTTTATTGAACTCCCACCCCATAACCATCTTTTCCTGTCTGTACTCCTTAGGAACTTAATAATATATAATTTTACAGTATCTAGTGTTTGCCTTAGAAGCTGTCATACCTCTTTTAGCTGTTTTGTTGGTGGTGGTTATTCATGGTAATTAAAGCCAAGTATTATTGTTTGTTCAGTGACTGGGTATGTAGGAAATAAAAAACAAAGCAAGAGCCCTTCTGGAATAAATGAGTTGATCATTTTTTTTTTTTTTTTTTGGTGTCTGGTGAGTTGCCCTGTGAGATTTTGGGTCTTCTTTCCTCTGGCTCAGGTCGCCAGGGTGGCCCACCAGGGCTAACAGGACATATGACTCAAGCTCTGTGTCCTGAGCAATAGCCTCTTATACTGAACAGAGTGACATGAAGCAGTAAGCCAGATACTGGGTGCGGGCTGGAAATACTTCACCCTTGCTCTGAATTGTCAACAATGAGTAAGCATCTAAAGTCTTCTTGAAGGTCTTCAGTGAGAATTTCCTCACTAATGTAGTGCAAGTAATAACTGTAACTGAACATTTGTTTACTGTATGCTAAGCAATATACGTATATTGACTCATTTAATTTAAAACAGCCACCCTGTGATACAGATGTAGGTGAGGAAACTGAGACCCAGTGAGTTGAGTAAATGGCAGAGCCAAGATTGGAACTAAGCAGCCTGGATCCAGAGTCAGCTTTCTTTGTGTCCCCTTGTGTATCAAGAAGGTTTTACAAGCCTATAAAATTGGTGAGAGCAGGACAGAGGACACAGATTCCCTGGATTTTAGACTTCTTTCTACTGCTACTTACCAACTTTGTAACCTTAATCACTAGACCTCTTTGGGTCTTGGTTAACACATTCTAAAGCTGAGGGGTTACCTCCAGTCTTTATTCTTCTTGAGCCTTTGGACCATAGACTTAGATATGCCTTAAGTGTCTTCTAATCCAACAGTAATTTTTACCTGGATGATGGTCAGAACCATCTAGAGAGTTTTGAAAATGTGTAGAATCCTGAGCCTTGTGCAGATTGAGTGAATCAATTTTTAGAAATGTGGCCTTGAATTCTTTTTTTTTAATTTTTAAATTTTACTTATTTTTCAAATTAATTAATTAATTTATGTTTAAATCTACTCCAGGAATCTGACATGATTGAGAACCACTGATTCAATTCATTTTCCCTCAGTGCCAGAATTCTTTACGTATTCCTTTCTTCTCTTGAATAGGAAGAAATTTAAATTAAAAAAAAAGTAGAGAATAACATAATAAACCCATCACTAGCTTCAAAAATGATCAACTCATGACCACTCCTATTTCATCTTTACCCCCGTGCACTTCATGGCATTCTTGGCAGGTGATGACAGCCCTATTTCTCTTTAAACACCTCCACCCATGGAGATCTCACTACCTCCAAAGACTGCAAGTATTAGAGTCCTTTGAACTAAAAAATGACAGAAGCCCAAGTTTAACTTAAATAAGAGAAACCACTTTCTGGAATGCTACTTGGATATTTCACAAAATCTCAGAGTTAAGTTGTGTGATGATAAGAGTATAATGAGCCTCAAGAATATTTGAACTTAGGGGGCTCCTGGGTGGCTCAGTTGCTTAAGCATCCGACTTTGGCCTACGTCATGATCTCATGATTCATGAGTTTGAGCCCTGCATCGGGCTCTGTTCTGACAGTTCAGAGCCTGGAGTCTGCTTCAGATTCTGTATCTTCCTCTCTCACTGCCCCTCCCCCACTCATGCTCTGTTTCTCTCTGTCTCAAAAATAAATAAGCATAAAAAAAAAAGAATATCTAGAACTCAGAACTCAAACATCTCTGTTTTCCCTCTCTCACTTCTCCCTCTCCCCTCCTCTCCTCTTGTCATTCACTCCTCTGAGTGCCAGTTTTATTTTTTCTTTCTTGCTATATACATTAGTCTTCTCCTCTTAGTGGGAAACTCTTCTCTGGTTTTACCTCTTAGAGTTTCTGCCATAGGCAGCCTGTCTCTCACTCCTAAGTCCCAAAATCCCAGGGAAAGGACTCATTGGCTTGAATTGGGTCAGGTGCAACTTTCAAGATATTTCAGTGATAACCATGGGGGAATGGGAATCAATTCCCTGAAAGGAGGGTGGGGGTGAGAGAGCTAAGGTGCTTAAATAGTTTTTCTGCCACCCATAACATGTCCAAGGTTTTTTAGACTTTACTTACTACTGGTAATGTCTCCCTTGTAGAAGGTTGACCTCTCCCTTTGTGTAAATTCTGACACCAGGTTTTTTTCTCTGCTCTGAAAATACATAGACCAAGTCTATTTCTTTTTTCACATGATGTGATTTGAAAACAACTCTCAAATCCCTCACTTAATCTTCTCTCCCCAAGGCTAACTAGCCCTGGGTTCTTCAACACTCCCTGGACTGACATGATTTTGAGCCCTTTCTTTGTCTTGGTCACTCTCCTCTGGATTGGCTCCAGTTTGTCACTTAAAAGTTGGCACTCGGAATTGAAGGCAATAAATGTTCCAGATGTGCACAGGCCTGCAGAGTCAAGAGCAGGACAAGGCAAGCCCCACACACCACACACGTGTACACATGTACACTGTGGAGAGGACATTGTCAACATAGCCCCAGCTTGCACTCCTCTTTTGGAACCTCAGAATGCTCTGTTCACGTCAGGTTTGCAGTCAACTAAACCCCGGTGCTCGTTATGGGAATAACTGTTAGTCCAGCAACGCTCCCCCTCTTCCACCTTCCCCAACCCTTTTGTTAAACCCAACATATTAATCCCAGAGTTTAAATACATCTTGTTAGTTTGGCCTGATTATTCCAGACTGTCAGAATCTTTTGGAATCCTTATTTTACTCTCTCAAATATTGTACCTTCCTCTCAGCTCTCTCAGCTACAAGTGTGATAGCAAGTCCTCTTCATTTTCAAGCTATTGATAAATGTTGGAGAGAACCAATCAGAGCCTGGGACACAGAGACACGCTGTTGGGGATCTCCTTCATGTGGATGTGGCTCCATGGATCAGCTTCCTTCATATTGACTGGTTAGCTACCTTACTGAACTAAGGTCCACAATACAAAAATTAAATGTAATTAAATTTAAAGCTCCCTCCTCAACAAAATACTAGCAAATCAAATCTAATAGCACATGAAAAGGATCATATACCATGGCTAAGTGAGATTTATGCCAGGAAAGCAGTGGTGGTTGCAGAAAAGCAATGATGGTTCAACATTAAAAAAAAATCCATATAATAACATCACAGTAGAACACAGGGGGGGAAAACTCACATGGTCATCTCAATTGAAGCAGAAAAGCATTTGTCGAATTCCAACACATTTCCATTATAAAAACTGTCAAAGCTCAAAATAGAAGGAAACATCCTAAACATTATACATGGCATTTATGAAAAATACATAGCTAACATCATATTGAATGGTGACAGACTGAAAGCCTTCCCTTTTATATCAGGATGCCTGCTTTTGCCACTATTATTCAACATTGTACTGGAATGTCTAGTCAGAGCCATTAGATAAGAAAAAGAAATAAAAGGCATCTAAATTAGATAGAAATAATTAAAATTACCTCTATTTACAGTGCAGATGATCTGATCCTGTACACATTAAAAAAAAAAAAACCTTGAAGAATCCATAAGAAAACTCGTAGAGCTAATAAATGAATTCAGTGAAGTTTCAGGGTACAAGATCAACAAATAAAAAATCAATTGTATTTCTATACCTCAAAAATGAGCAGTCTGAAAAGAACATTGAGAAAATTATTTCATATATCATAGTGATGAAAATAATAAAATGTCTGAGAATAAATTTAGCCAAGAAGATAAAAGACTTGTCCTGAAAATTAGAAAGTATCAATGAAAGAAAGTGAAGAAGACCTCAATTGACATCCCATCTTTATGGATGGGAAGATTTAATATCATTAAGAAGGCAATACTATCTGAAATCCTTTACAGATTCAACTCAGTTTTTACTAAAATTCCAACAGGTTTTTGTTCTTGTTATTGCAGAAATTGAAAAGCTGATATTCAACTTTATGTGGAATTGCAAAGGGCTCCCTATAGCCAAAATAATCTTTGAAAAGAAGAACAAAGATGGAAGATTCACACTTCTCAATTTCAAAACTAAGGACAAGGTTACAGTAAAAAACAGAATGATACCGTATAAGGATGATATAGGCCAACGGAATAGAATTTGGAATCTGGAATAAACTCATACATCCACAGTCAATTGGGCTTTGACAAGAGTACCAAATACTCATTGCAACTCAATAAGTCAAGAATAGTCTTTTCAACAGATGATGCTGGGACAGTTGGATTTCCACATGCAAAAGAATGAAGTTGGACCCCTATCTCACATCATATACAAAAATTAACTCAAACTGGATCAACAAGATAAATATAATGTCTGAAACTATAGAACTCATAGGTGAAAAAAAAAGGAAATATTCATGACCATTAATGTGAATTTGACAATAGATTCTTAGGTATGACATCAAAAGCATGAGCAACAAGAGAACATAGATAAATTGGACTTCATCAAAATTTAAAACTTTTATGCATCAGAGGGAATAATGAAGAATGTGAATAGACAGCCTACAGAATGGAAGAAAGTATTGTCAACTCACAGAGCATGTGATAATCACATATTCTAGTATCCATAATATATAAAAAACTCTAACAACTCAACAACAAAAGGCAACTCAGCTTAAAAATGGGCAAAGGATGGAAGTAGACATTTCTTGAAAGAAGATATACAAATGGCCAATAAACATTAGTCATTAGGGAAATGGAAATAAAGACCACAATGAGATTCCACTTCACACCTGCTAGGATGCCAGTAGAAACAAAAACAATGTTACTAGTGTCAGTGAGGATGTAGAGAAATTAGAAACCATTGCTACAGAGAAATATAAAATGGTTCAGTCACAGTGGAACACTGATTGACATTTCTGCATGAACATAGACTTCCATAAATAGAATTAATTTAAAAAGCTAAACGTGAAATTACCACATGGTTCTGTAAGTCTGCTCTTAGGTATTTACCCCTAAGAGTTGAAAAGAGGTGTTCAAACAATGACTGGTACATGCATGTTTATAACATCATTATTTATGATAGCCAAAAGGTGGATAATCCAAATGTCTATCCATGAGTTTGTCCATAGAACAAAATATAGCATGTACATAATGAAGTTCTGTTATATGCTACAAAATGGAAGAACATTGAAAACATTATGCTAAGTAAAGTAAACCAGATGGACATAAAAGGACGAGTATTGTATGGTCCCACTTATATGAATTCTCTAGAATAAACAAATTTACAGAGATAGAAAGTAGAACAGAAGTTACCGGCAACTGGGGGACAGAGGAAAGGAGAGTTCTTGCTTAATGGTTACAGTGTTTCCGTTGAATGGAATGATGAAAACATTTTGGAAATAATGGTCTTGTTTGTACATTATGAATATATGTAAGGCCACTGAATTGTACACTTTAAAATGATTAAAGTAGTTAGAGGTTCCTGAGTGGCTCAGTTGGTTAAGTGCCTAACTTTGGCTCAGGTCATAATCTCACAGTTTGTGAGTTCGAGCCCCACATGGGGCTCTGTGCTGACAGCTCAGAGCCTGGAGCCTGCTTTGGATTCTGTTTCTCCCTCTCTGTCTCCCCCTCCTCTGCTCCTGCCCTGTCTTTCTCTCCCTCAAAAATAAACATTTTTAAAAAACGATTAAAGTGGTTAAAATTTTGTTATACTACAATTTTTTAAAAATTAATAATTTGGTATACCAAAGAGAAACATTTAATTCAATACTTTAAATGGCGAATTGTACAGAATGTATCCCAATTTTATCTGAAATGTACAGAATTATATCTCAGTGAAGCTATTTAAAAGAACCCTGTGGGGGCACCTGGCTGGCTTGGTCACGGGAGCATGTGACACTTGTTACAGGGTTGTAAGTTTGAGCCCCATGTTGTGTATAGAGATTACTGAAATAAGTAAATAAATAAATACTTAAAACCATGAAAAACATTTTTTTTTAATTTGCAGCAAACTCATTTGGGGGCAAAACCTGACAAACTGACATGAGGTTATTGCTAGTTTTTATTTATCATATTCAGTGCAAAAAAATAGTATATTTTTTCACAGAAATATTAACACATTTGATTCAGGGTACTGATTCAGACCCTGCTAGGGAGGGTTATATAATATATATGTCTATGTACTTACATATTTTATAAAAAATTTGAAGAATTCTGATTTCTCAAAACATGTAACCTCCAGGCTTTCAAATAAGGGATTAGGGACTTGTGCTAGCTGGCATCCATGTCTCAAGGTCTACAGGATGAAAGGAAAATCATTTAGCAAATGCTCATCTGAGACCTTGAGGAAGCCTTAGAGCACAGGGAACAATTAGAGCTGTAATTCCACTCCAAGTCTTTACTCAGAGGAAATGAAAACATATATCCACAAAAATATTTGTACAAGAAAGTTCAGAGCAGCTTTATTCATAATAGCCCCAAACTAGAACCAGTCCAAATGTCATCAACAGGAGTGTGGTAACAAATTGTGGTATATCCATACAATGACATGCTGTTCCATTATACAAAGAGCTGCTGGTACAAATAATATCATGGATGAATCTCAAAAGCTGAGTGAAAGAAGCCAGGTACAAGAGAGTAGTACTATATAATTCCGTTTTTTTTGAAGACGATCAAAAGTAGGCAAAACTAAGCAACAGCATAAGACATCAGAAAAATGATCGTCATTGGGGAAAGAAGGGAAATAGGCTGTGGAAACAGGAGGGGGCTTCTTAAGGTGTTGGAAATGCTCTTATTTTTAAATTTCATGGGTATATTTATTTATCCGGTTTCATTTTTATTAAATGAATTTATTATCCAGATTCAGATTTATTAAGATCTTTGTGTTTTAATGTATGCAGTAATGTCTCAAAAGAAACAAGAAACATGTAGATTAGAGATTCAATCAAACAAACAAAAAGGACCCACCTCAGAGGGCTGTTCAAAGTAATGGAAAAAAATATATATAAAGGCCTTAGCAAGTGCCTGACACACATAAAGTGCTCAAAAACTGTTGGCTTTTAATATTAGGTTGAGGACCTCTCTCTCCCTAGTTTGCAGCTGAGTTATCCAGGCACAAAGTTTTCGCAACTTACTTGTAATTTTGCGTATTACTTGTAAATGTACACACTTTGCTTTGATTCTATCTTTTGCCCCATTCTTATTTCTCACATATGAATTTAATGGGTCAATTTTAATATTATGAAGAAAGGCCTAGGAAGGGGACCAGTGACTGACATTATGATATCATTATGATATCATTATTATGATCCCTAAAGGGATTTCCTTTAGGCTCATTTAAAAGATTTTAGTGATAGAAGGACAAAGAGAACACAGTGGGGGGATGCTCAGTAAAATTTACATTTCCTACAATTTTAAGAAAAATTGCTAAATTTTATAGATCACTACATTTTGCAAAACTAAAAGGAAGCGAACTCTCAGAGACGTTAAGTGATTTGCCTAATACCACACAGCTAGAAAAGGGGGAGAAGTTCAACCTTAAGTCCCATGTTGTTTTCATTATCTTGTGAGCGCTTAACCAGGACTCCATTAACCCCAGGTGAACTCCCTGAAATTTGGATTTCTAGTGGAAAGGAAATCTATAGCTTTCAACAGATTTTCAAATGTCTCTGTAACTTAAAAAAAAATAGCATTCCTTTGTGAAATAGAATAATTGAAATCTAAATATGCAGAAACTTTAATTACGAAGACTTTTTGGTCTTCAGTTTTAGAAGAAATGGCAAATACCAAGCAAATAAACTCATACTGGGATTTTATTCCAAAAAGTGACACACTCAGCTCTGCCCCCTGCACCTTGTATGCCAACATCAACAGCAGGGACTGTAACAAAACATACTCCATCATCAGCTGGAGCATCCTGGGTTCCCTCACATGCTTCAGGTGGCTGAGATTTTACTATCTAAGTAATATTTAAAATAATTACATTTCTTTTTTAAAATAATAAATGAAGCCAATATGAATACTAGTTGGTACATCTCTTCTGCAATGAGTAATTGGATACTTATCAATTTCCTACTTCTGGGAGTCATGGGGGACAGGAGCTGAAGAAAGCTACACTCAAAGGAATGTAGACCTTCATTTTCAAGGGAAAATAGGATTTACACAGCTTTTGGCTCTAAACATTCTCATTTCAGTGTATTTGAATATGGAATATTCCCAAGTTCCTTGCGCTGATGAAATAAACGTACTAGAAGCCTGTTGTGTCTTCATTGCTTGTCATGAGCTATTGAGTCTCTGGATTTACTAGATACCTGTGTAGTGAAAGAAATACTCAGGGGGTTCTAACTGATTAGCCCCAAGATCTTTAATAATATGCCTTTTAAAATGTCCTCTGGAGCATAGCTGAGTACATAAAATAGTTTTTTCTATCCTGTTGACTATAATCCAGAGACTATGGGAACTTT
Organism: Suricata suricatta; assembly: GCF_006229205.1. Lineage (NCBI taxonomy): Eukaryota > Metazoa > Chordata > Mammalia > Carnivora > Herpestidae > Suricata > Suricata suricatta. The sequence continues at coordinate 39,739,857 of NC_043714.1, forward strand.
GCTTTTACAACATGGAGAAAACAGTTCTCAGCTTGTAAAAGGCCAAAATAGGAACAAAAACTCAAGTTCAATTTTAATGTCACACATGATAATAATGAAAACATCTCCTGACCCCCTTACTCCCATGAAAGAATAATCAAACCAAGTGTGGCACCTCCCTGGAGTGCCACTGGCATTGAAAGAGTAGGACTATTTGTTACAGATCTGGTGCTCCATAGATTTGTCTAAACTTTAAGAGATAACCATGACTATGAAGTTGTCCAACAAATTTTAAGGAAGTTTTTTTTCTTACTGTTGTAAAATAAAGTGCTCTTGCTCATGACCTATCATATGGCTAATTACAAGTAGTCAGAAAACAAGAAGGTGATTTTTCTTCATAATCCAAACATTCAGGCTCTAGTTCTAATGCTGAGATGTTAGTAAATGAAAAGTTTTTCTTGAAATCACAAGCTTGGTGTCTATCAGGGATCACTGATACCTCTCGTAGGTGCCTCAAGGCCTCATAAACAGGCAGAACTGGTGGGTTTTGATTAGCCAATAATAATTTAGGAGCTAAAGTAGGCAGACTTATTAGGGATTGTCAGAAACTAGAATAATGGCCACAGACAAATCCAAACCATCTGGCCTATAATAGAGTATGTCCTTCTATAGGTTATATCTTGCTTTCAGTAATAAATTATTCTATCACATTCCCAATAAGGAGCTGGAGAGGGGAGGTCAGGTGACCCTGAAATGTCTGATTTAATTTGCAATGTAGTCTCTTCAGCTCCATACTCTATCACCATCTCCAAAGCAGAGGGGTATTCTTTTCTTTTTCCTACTGGCCTGACAACCAGGAATGTTACCAGCTGAGTTATAGAGATGGTGGACACATTAGTCAAGCCCTGTTCATATGAGCAGGTGGCAGGAGAGAGCACAAGGGTGTAGATAATCTAGGAGAGTGGTTCCAAAACCTGATTGTTTATTAGAATCACATGAAGAACCTTTTTAAGCCACAGACTTCTGAGCCTGTTGAGTGTGGACTTCAGTGGGCTTGGATTGGATTCTGGTGTATTGGTCAGCTTTCATGAAGGTAACAAAACAACTCAACGTCTCAGTAACTCACATAAACTTCATTTGTGCTCACGTTTCATGAGAGCTGTGAGTCTGCTGCAGCTCTCTTGGGCATGCCTGGGCTTGACCTCGAAGCATGTGTATTCTCATTCCAGAACCCAGGCTGAAGTAGTATCCACTAACTAGGGCGTGCCGTTCTCATAACTGAGGCCAGAAGCTCAAGGGGGTGCCAAGCCAAACCATGCAAACACATCTAAGGTTTCTACATTGGTGTGGCATGCATCACTCCCACTTATAACTCATTGACTAAGGCAAATCTATGGCCATGCCCAATATTCAAGGGGTGAGGATTAAACATCCCCTACAGGAAAGCATGGCATATGTGGCAGGCTGAGTGAAGGTGGCAAGGGAGACATAATTGTAAACAATGTGTGACTAGCCTACCACACCTAAGAATATAGAAATTTTAAAAGCTCCTAAGGCAATTTTAATGATCCCCCAATCACTGGTATTTCATGGGAAAGGCACCTCCTGTAAGTGCCTGCGAAGACAACTGAGCATCCAATAGTAGTCTCTTCAGGAGAGTGGTTGAACTTCGTAACAGTTTACCAATCATTCATTCCATCAACAGACAGGTGTATCCAACATATAATGAAATCTGATGCTTCTCTAAACTTTAGCAGCTTTTGAAAAGTACATTTATATCATTCTTCTCATGCATTATGTGACTATTGTTATTCTCATTTCACAAGCCTCAAAACCCCACTCGGGGAGATTAAATGGCTGATGGCAACACATCTAGGAAAGAATGGGCCTGGACTTATTTCATGCCTAAGCCCAGCTCCCTTTTTTCTACAGTGGATGTCCTGGGTGTCAAACCCTGTTATTGCTATCACTTCCTCTCCAAGGCATGCTTGCGTAGATATTGGGATCCGGGATGTATATTTTAATTAAGTTATTAATCTGAAATATATTTATTAAGCACTTACCACAATCCAGGCACCATTCTAGACACTAGGGAAACAACATGAACAAAACTGACAAATGCCTGCTTACAGTTTAGCTAGGAGGGACCAATGTGAAGCAATGAAGCCCATAGACTTATGTCACATGATGACAATTGGAACATACACCAGGTAAGGACAAATGCCAGGAGGAAAAGTAACAGGTGTTTGGCATGGTCAAAAGCAGCCATAAGAATATATAACAGGAACTTAAGTCTTTTTTAAGAAATTTACAAGATTATTAAACAATTTTGGTCCTGAGATTTCATCAGAGGGCAAAATATTTCCAGAACTTCCCCAAATCACTTCTGTACTTCAAAATACAAACAATAAACTCACATTAATTTTCATGGCAAAAGCCTTGTTTCTTTTGACAGGTCCATTGCTGAAATTCAGTTCTTATTAAAATGATCCATTTGACCATTCCAAAACTTTTATATAGTAAAAGTTAAGACAAATGAGCACATTTTTCTTCTTAGAAGCTTCTTACAAGCTGAAAGGACATCAAAATTACCATACTGCTTCGACATCTCAGCATAAACAGCACCTATTATGATAAGACAGGTATCTTGAAGCATCTTTTGTTTTAATAAAGCAAATTTCCCATAGATGGCATGTTCACCACCTGCTTATGTCTATTAGGACATGTCTTTCCTTGAGAAAAACTAATGAGAGACATCACCTTTGGATTTTCCTTTCATTCATCCATTCAACAGATATAAATTGAGCACCTGCTACATGCCTGATACACATCTACATGCTGGACACACAGCAATAGACAAAACACACCAAATGCCTTGCCCTTTGGAGCTAATATTCCAGCTAAATGGAGACAGACAATTAACAAGATTGTTTGCTTGTTTGATGGAGGCACATGGGGTCTTAGGAGGAAAAGTCCAGGCATGCACTTGCTGTAAAGTCTTGAGATCATTCACAGGGAGGAAGCAGCTGAATGTTTCAGCACTTAGGCCTTGTTACCACCGACACAGTTGTTAGGTGTGGGCCCCATGCACGTCCCACACTGGCAAGTGGGTTGGGAGATGTTGAGCTTTAAGCCTTCTGGCCACAATATGGATCATCTGTCAGGCAGTATTTCTGTCTAACTCTCAAATATGGGTATGGGCCATCTAAAGGGAGTGGGACATGATCAGTTTTTTTGAAGAGACCTCAGGGGGCCACAGCTGGAAATGAGCACATTGAGAGTGACAGGATCTTGGCAGTCACAGAGGCTTGAGACTTTGAGTCTTGCTTTTCCACCAAACCAAGTGGGATGGCTGGGCATTCATTAGGGAGAAACAGCCTTCCTAACACTGGCTCTCACATTGCGTCACCCCATCTCCCCACAAGGACTGAAGAGGGCAACTCCATGTTTCCAGTTTATCAATGTATCATAAGTGGGATTGGTCAGTGTTCACTATAGAAGTGGAATTTGAGAGTCTGAAAAATATATCATAAAATCACTAATAATTCTAGTGTGTTTATTTTTTAAGATATTAATTTTTAAGTAATGTCTACACACCAACATGGGTTCAAACTTATAATCCAGAGATCAAGAGTTACATGCTCTACTGACCGAGCTAGCCAGGCACCTCTAGTGTGATTACTTTATTATGAGTAACTTCAATTATTTAATGAAGAACACGTAAACAGAAGAAGATTGCTATAGACACCTTGCGTTAAAACTTAACAAGCTTTAACCAAGAGCTCATTCCATAAACTACATGCCTAAAGCCTAGCCATTAACTCAGTAAGGAAAAAAAAAAGATGTTAGGAGATTATCTCTGCAGCTGGAAATTTTATTTTTTTTAATTTTTTAAAAAGTGTATTTATTTTGAGACAGAGAGAGAGAGAGAGAGAGAGAGAGAGAGAAAGAGAGAGAGAGAAGGAGCTGGGGAGAGACAGAGGGAGGGAGGGAGAGAGTATCCTAAGTAGGTTCCACACTGTCAGTGCAGAGCCTAAAGTGGGGCGTAAACTCATGAATTATGAGATTGTGACAAGAGACAAAGTCAGATGCTTAACTGATTGAGCCACCAAGGTGCCCCTCTGCATCTGGTAATTTTACATTGCAGGCAGAAGGATCCTAGTATCTGGAACATCTATCATATTAAATTGGGTGCAATTATTAAATGCCTGCTTTGTGCCATGCACCTTGCTGAGAGATTTACATAACAATACATTTAAGCCTCTCCAACCTATTAATTAGTGCTATGATCATCTGTTTGACATCTAGGAGGGCGAAATTCCGAGAATTTAAATAGTTTGTCCAAGATTAAACCTGAGATCCAAGCTCAGGTCTGTCTGGCTCCCAAACAGATGTGTTCTTTCCACTATTTCAAACTGAATAAAGTCTTACTTTTTATTTTGCAGCGGCAGAGATCTAGGACCTAACCACACGTCCTCTCTGGCCAGCTCTTTGTTAAAGACCAAGGGCTAACAGCAATCTTTTCAGGGCCATTTCAGGTTGTTTCTTTCATAAACTACTTCTGTAATAATAAGGACATAAGTTGTACTTCAAAGTCATAAAACAAGACTCAGTACCCTGAAATCTACTCTGTGTCTTTCCTGTCCTTTGTCCCCTTTCTATGCTATTTGATCTGGGTCCAGGAAAACTTATGTATTATTATTCAGAGGACTCGTGGTTTAATCACTAAGGAGACAAGGGCCTAAAGAAGGTTTGGACTGCAAGTCTTCAGAAGACTATTGCTGAAATGGGTCGTGCTAAGAAGTTGTGGGGCTTCTTTCTCTGACAGCTTTAGAAGAAAGAAGAAGCATCTATCCTGGTAACTCGGGAAATCACGCAAGGGTTGGACTGAATGTTCCCTTGTCTGTAAAATGGAGATAACATCTTGCCCTAAAATTATAGTGTGCACTGATCAGAATAAGATACACAGAACATTTACCATAGTTGCTGGCATATGCTCGGATCTCCTCCACTTCTGTTCTGTTACTGCCCAATGGATTACACTGTACATGAAGTCATTTCTAAGGAGAGAGATGTGTCTCTTGCAAAGCTCTCCATCCTCATACCCTTGCATGGCTCAAGACTGCATCAAACCGAACTTGATCTTAGCCTTATCCTTTGTGAGTTAAAAGTTGACACAAATGAAAAAAGGCCAAAGATGAAACAGATCAGGGGCATTTTATTATTTCCTTGTCCTGTCCAGAAACTGGCCTTGGCCCCTTTTTATTTTCTAAGACTTTGTTGCTTTACTAAACACTCAGACGTTTGACTAGAGCAGGCCTGTTTGTGAGTGAAAACTTTCAAAGCAAAGACAGTTCATATTTCTGTATAGAGACCCCGCTATTAGTCAAAACAACACTGTGGATCATTCCAATTAGTTATTTACTTAACGTTCCCCATCTTCTTTCTATGACTATAGATAGTCTCTGGGGATCATGACTTGTTTTTTCCTTATGGCTGTTATTATATTAGGTTACTCAAGTTAACGTACTGCATCAGGAATGTTCCACTTGCTAAATTTTTCAAGAGTTTCTCCAATTCACTAACATATTCTTCAGCTAAATGTGAAGTCCTCTAAAGAGCTCTTGTTGTTCCCTTTCATATTTCCCCCTGGACTCTGAAGTGAAAATATATGCTCGGTTAATTATACCATTGTAAGCTCCTTTGGAGGGATCTGTAACACTCTCAGAAAGGCTTAGGCGGTTAAGCTTGACTTCTTCTAAATGTTTAAAAAACTCACAAAGACACCATTCTGATGCAGCTTGCCCATCTGTGTGCATTTTCTCTTCAGACAGGAAAAGTAAAGACCAAGAGATGAAAGGAAAAAGGACAAGGGAGGGAATTAAGGGGATAGAGAAGGGTCAGAGGCAAGGAAGGAAGAACTGGAAACAACAGACCCAGCAGTGGACGATCCCAAGGCCCTGGAAGCCCTCCTCGTATGACATTGAACGGAATTGCTTCTCATGTACCTGGAAAACCACGTCCTTCCTGAGCCCTGAGACTGAGCTGCTAAGAATCAAAATTGCTGTGCATAACAGAGTCCCAAAATAACTCACACGACATTTAGATAGAGGAAGAAAATTAGCTGTTGTATGTTTTCATACCTGATTTGACTTTTTAAGTAAATCCTTAACTGGCTTAAGTAGCAAGAGGACAACCACATTTGTCTCATTTAGTTTTAAAGTGAGTTCTATCCAATGCTAAAGAGTCTTTAGAGCCACTAGTTTTCCCGCTCAGGCCTTCAGAGCTCTCATTTCCCTTTCTTGCTCCTCTCTTCAGGTCCCATGGCCCATGGCTGTGGGGGGAAGGGAGTTCTTGGATTTGCACTTGTGCTTGGGTGTGAGGTGCCTGTGTCTGCCGAGGAATGCTTGGCACCACCCTGTGCCTGGCGTTCACAGCTGGCGCCCGCAGCTGACATCTGTGGCTGATGTACTTGTGATCTATTTCTGCCTGGCTTGCTCAGAGTGTAGAGCCCCTCCCTGAAGACTTACCCGCACTTCCCCACCTGGCTACTACTGTTGATAAAGACCCTTTCAAGTATCCACCATACCTGCAACTTCTGGCCCCAGCTGTCAGGCCTGGTACTGATGCTGCAGGCTCCTCTCAGCCTCCACCCCAGCAAGCTCTAGCAGGTCTGTAGCTTCACAGATGAGCATCCCTGCTGTATGAAACAGGGAACGCTCAGGCCCACAAATGATTCCCTTTTCCAACCTGATCATCCCACTCTGCACTCTGAATTATTGAATTATTTAGGGCCCTCGTACAGTTTCAGGGTTGGTTGCCTCCATCCAAAATGAAGGGTGGATTAAACATTTTTGTGCTCTCACCATTCTCCCAACCTATTCCCTGCCACTGCCCACCCTGTAGGGCTCTGAAGACCCGGAGAAGAGACACTAAGATAGTTATAACCTTCTTTACCTCCCTAACCTCATTGCTCTACCATCACCTCTTCACAACCCTTTAGGCCCAGAGGAGGCAAATTTTCTTTGAGGTCCCCTTGTTCTCTGCATTACATTGTATAATATGTTCTACCAGGACTAGCCTTGACATGTGAGGTGGGCACCAGAGTAACTAAGAAAATTCCAGCTCCATAATGCCTGCTTTCAAGACTATGTTGTCTTGTTGCAAAATCCTGTTTTAAACATCAAAACCCCAATGATAAATGTCCCCTTATTTTTACTTCATAATAATCTTACTTTTTACTGATGGGAAAGCTGGGCACAAATACATAAAAGTGAAAGAGAAAGAATGTTAATATCATTCAAGATATCAGGCTCACATATGTATTCTGAGGAAGACGTTGAATTGCACAGAGAAGGACAGCTTGAAGAGTAGAGAGGTCCTTTCAGAGCTCCTTCCTCCTGGACTGTGCTTCAGAAGGCTAATCGATGTTGGGTTATCAGGGCAACACTCACATTCCATGGTCTGTCACTGACTGTTACTGTCTATCCAGGCTCTACACTATGGGGACACCTTCCCTAGGGACACCACCAAGACCCTGCAGTGGAAAATGAAATCTCTTAGATCTTCCATTCATTCATCAAATATTTCTGAAGCATCTACTATTGTGATAAATACTGGACCAAAAGCTGTAAGACACAGAAATCAAAAAATGGAATAAAATAATCTGCCAGAAAATATTTTGGCTAAGAATTTAAGCCTTCATCCCAGTACCATTTATCCAAAGCAGCTCAAAAGTGGTGAAATTTATTTGTTCTCAATTTCTCCTACCTGGCTCTCTGAAGACCAAGAGGTTTTTAAACCTCATTCATTTATTTCATTCATTCATCCTTTTAACAAACACTTAACTGATTATCTTTTATAAGCCAGGCACTTTGCCAGGTTTGGGGGAAGCTGAGATGATTAAGATTTATTTCTTCCTGTAAGCATTCTGGTCCCTTAGGAATACAGGCATTTCAATGGCAAGAGGAATGCGGTGTCACAGGTATTCCCAGTATCTCCTGTCTCTGTGAACGTACACAGGGTTCAATAAACCACCTGCAGTGAGTGCCAGGAAAGGCATGGTCAAGTTGATCTTTGGTTGAGGGAGAAGGTAACCAGGAAGGAGACAAAAGAAGGTGTTGGCTTAACTAAAACTTCAAATACTCAGTTTGTTTTCTTTCTTTTAAAAAAAAATTTAATGTTTATATTTATTTTTGAGAGAGGGGAGAGAGAGAGAGGAGAGAGAGAGAGAGAAACAGTGTGAGTAGGAAAGGGGCAGAAATAGAGCGAGACCCAGAATCCAAAGCAGGTTATGGGCACTGAGCTGTCAGACCAGAATTCGATGCAGGGCTCAAACCTATAGTCCATGAGATCATGATCTGAGCCAATTTCAGATGGAGCCCCCCAGTTATCCCTTGCTTGTTTTCTTAGAAGCACAGAGAGGTTTTGAGGCCGAGGGAGTCTCAAGAGCAAAGGCCTGAAGGTGGCCCACAGCTTGAAGTATCCAGGGAGCTACAAGCAGATAGAATGAATATGGAAGGAGCCTGTGGAACGGAAGGAGGTACAGACTGCCTCTTTACGCACATGCCAACCAGTAGGAAGTGGGGCCATTGCTGGGTAGAAACTTCCCTGGTTCTTTTTACATCATACCTCCCAGACAACCATCAGCTCCTGAAGTCAGGCACTATAAATGCTTCAGAGGAAGGCCACACACAAGGGCTAGGGGTCAGGGAGCACTGTCACTCCCGTGGTGGATGGTCAGGCCTCACACACACAAATTCGACTCTAGCATCTGCTTCTTTTGTCATGTCACTTACTCTATACCCCCAACCCCTAGAAATGTCAACAAAACCATCTCCCTAGAGTGAAATACAAAGTTTCTCAGTACTACGAAAATCTCAATTAGTTTTAATATCAATTGAATCACAGTGAGTTTTATACTATTTGCACAATTTGGTTGTTCACTTTAAATCTGTTTTATATTTGGTCCTCATAAGCTGCTAGTGCCTACACATAGTAGGCCCTTCCTAACTGCCTACTTTTTACACAGTAACTAAACAAGATAGATGCAGAAACCATCAAGTTTTCTGTTTTTACAGATATAACATGAACACGCAGAGCTTAAGGACTAGTTAAGAAAGAGTAATAGTCATTGTATATGCAGGTGATATCCTTAGAAGTTAATGTAGATTACGTCTTCAAGTCCTTATAACATTTTTGCAAGGTAGGTACTATTATTAGTACACCTATTTTAAAGACGAGGAAACTGAGTTATTGGGAGTTTAAGTGACACTTCCAAGGTGACACAGCCAGGCAGTGATGGAGTAGGCGATCAGATGTTGGCAGCCTGCTTCAGCTGCCAGAGCAGTGGTTGCCTGCTTGCTCTTAGACAAGTGAGATGCCCATAAGCAAGAACTGGTAGGGGTTGAGCAGAAAAACCCTAAATTAACATGTATATTAGATATGGGACAAAATAACTCATCAAAAATACTGGAAACAAAGGAGGAATTGGAATTAACGTCTGTTAAGTGCCTTTCCAGCACTTGGCCTTGTTCTAGATGCTTTAGAGAAGCTTCCACGCTGAATACGTCCAACAGCTTGAGTCGTCATGAGGAAGTGAGGTCACCAGGAAAGGTCATGTACATCCACCTCAGGTACCCTCACCACACGCCCCCACCTCCCCCTGCACTCCTATCACTGCTTCCTACCTGCTCATGGCATGCAGAATCCAGGGAGATGCAATGATTCTATACAGTCCTGATCAGATTTTAAATACACAAGGGGGGGGAGAAGAATGAAAAAAGAAAGATTCCCTCTGAAATAATTTTGGTTTATAATGGATGGGATCCAACCAGATGCCAGGTCCCAGCTCTGTATTTCTTTATTTTTGTGGGGTTGAATAACCCGCAGGCAGGCTGCCAGGTCCCTGTCCTCTTCAAGCTCAACTTGCTTCAGAGGAAATACCACACATGGAAGGAAGGTTTGAGGAGTGCTGGGGGATGACAATTTGGTTACATGTGCCTGGGGGACAATATAAAGTAACCACGGAAAGATGTGGAGCTCTGTGACTGGGGCGAGCCCACCCTCTCACCCTGCCTCACTTTTACCATGACTGCTCTGAAGAATTGAGAAAGGCAGAAGCTGTTTTGGTAGCTAATTTTTACAGAGCCCAGACATATGTAAATGTCTGTTTATTTGTGTCACTCAAATGTGACCTGCATCTGTATAAAACAAGCAGGAACAATTGGATCCCCAGCCTCTTCGGCCTCATTCTTTAAAACAGGCTTCCATCAGTAGTGGGATATCACCAACAAGCAGAATCAATACCTAACGGTCTCTGATCTTAGGCATTTCACCTACGTGTGCCCAGCAGTTTCCCCGGCTGTATATGGGAGGTAAATGAGATCAATCCCAGAGTGCTTTGAGAAATAATTGTGGGTCAATAAGAGGAGGCAAAAGAGTTGAATTTTTAAGAGGATGAGGACATCATATCTATTTGAATCTCAGCATTACATTTATAAATCACTTAATAACCTCTTAGTCTCAGATTTCTTATCTATAATGTGGACACAATGAGAGTGTTTACCTTAAAGGGCTGTGGTCAAGTTCAAATAAGCTAGCAAAAAAGCCTGAGCCCAACTTCATGCTAAAATTAAGGTGTCCAGTAATAACCACCATTTTTTTTCATTGAATAAGCCATCTTTATTCTCTGTATCAGCAAAGAATTTTTAAGTAGGAAGCACTAAGGAAAATATGCAGATCAGATTATTAAATATATTAAAAAAAGTACCTAGAACTAATAACACACACAAAAATCTAAAAACAAAGCAAAACGTTTTTATAGGCATTTGAAATGATCATCATGTTAAGATATAGGCAGACATCCTTGGAGCAAGCAGAGAGAGTGGGACTGGGTACTAACAAGGACACAGAAAAGGACAACAGACAAATTGCTGGCCTCCAGGGGCTTACCATCTGGCTTGAAAGACCAGACCAAAGGGTAAGAAAAAGTTTGACAACTTTAAGACAAGTTATAGGTAAAAAGGTCCATACTGCCTCAAAGCACTGTCTCAAAATTGAACTCCTTCTTAACTTACTCTCTAATTTGTTTGCCGAAATATTTGTGCATACAATTTTGCACTGATTAAAAAAGCTATTTCATGCAGGAGTTATTGGATCCGAAGAAAATATTTTGTTTATATACTGCACTAGGGAACCCATATTTCTGGGACTTGGAGAAATTGTTTTTAGTTAGCAGATATTTAGTAAGGACCTGCTATGAGTGTTATACGTCACTACTTTAGATCTATTTTTAAAAAGTCAGATCAGGACAAAGCTAACCTATATATCCAGGTGGGAGATCTTTGCACAGCTACTTCGTGCTGGCCACAGGCATGCGCTCTGGAGTGAGGCTGTCTAGGTACACATGTGATGCTCCCACTGACTAACTCCGATTCTGAGCAAGCCACTTACCTTCCTTGGGCCTCAGTTTCATCTTCAGTTAAAAACAACAACAACATAGTAATAGAACCTGCCTTATAAAATATTAATGAATATTAAGTGAGGCAGTGCACTAAGGCTTTTATTGATGGCTAGCACATAACAAGTGTTTGATAAATGTGTGAATAATAATATGATTATAGTACACTACTATTACATTGCTTATATTCTATCTCTCTTTTATATACATACACAAAACATAGACAAGTTTTATACTGTTGTAGAACCAGTGGAACTGTGGCTTCTTGGAATATTGTTTCTGCTTGCCCCCCACTTAACTTGTTTGTCTCTGATTGGTTCTTCAGGAGTCTTCCAAGACCCCTTCAAAACCACGTTGAGTGGTTCTCTCTCTGGTACTATACGCTTAATCTTGCGATAGCAATGTGGATTTTGGAATGTGTTATGGAATGGGATTGTTTTGTTCAAATTTTTGTCCGTTTCTGTCTACCACTGCCACTCCTTCACCAAGAGGGGAAGGTCCTTGAAGGAAAGGGCTGCATCTTGTTTTCCATTATGTCTCTAGGACTTAACATAATGCCTGACATAACATTGAATATATATGTACTAAATGGGAAAAAAGAGGGAAGGGAGGAAGGGAGGGAAGGAAGGAAAAAAAGAAGGAAGGAAGAAAAGCAGGAAGGAAGGAAAGGAGGGAGGGAGGAAGAGAGGAAGGAAAGGAGGCGAATGAGGGAAGGAGGGAACGAAGGAAGAAGAAAGAAGGCAGAAAGGGTGGGTAGAGGTGCTCTGGTCCTGGCAGTGTGACATGTCTGAGTCTGCACACCCTCTTCCCTCTCCCTCCCCCTGTCCCTGGTGCCCTATAAAGTGAAGGGAAGTTTGAGCAATGAGAATGTTTTACTTACCCCAAATCACCACTGGAGAAATCCATCGCATTACTGAGCACTGGTAATGGGTTGGCCCTGTTTCAGAATATAGGGTTTTGCTGCCCCTGCCAAGCAGGCTTACCCATGTGGAGCTTAGATGGTGCCTTTGCCCACACCTGTCTGGCTCAGAGAGCTTGCTGTGCTGTCAAAGGGAGTGCTGGGCATTGAGAAAGTCTGATGGGCTTTGACGAAAAAGAGAGCCGGGCACACAGGTCTCATTTATAATCCATTCCAGCTGCTCCTCTGCTGGGGGAAACTGGCATTCTGTTTTGTTGGCCCCTTTTCCATCAGGACAGCTGTGAAACCCTACTCAGTGAAGTAATCGCAATAACAACCACCACTTTGCATGTTGATGCCTTTCTTCCAAGGAACTCAAAGTTCTTTGGAGACATAACCTCATTAATCCATCCTGCATGAAGTGGTGGCTGATGGGGAGGGGTAGGAATTCTCACTCATATTTCCAGGGCTGGGGGATTTAGGAGAGAAGAGTTTAAAAGGAAGAGAAAGAAGTTTTGGAGCTAGGAAAGATAAGGGATGGTATTCCTCCCCTCCACTCCAGCCCCCCGCTGAATCCCACTCTGGCACAGAGATAGCATTTTTATAGGACAGTATGCAGTTAAGTGTGTGAGTAAAAGACACACACTGCAGGCTCACCATCCCCTAAAGGAAGAGAATTCTTTATGGGGGGTTAGGAAATCTGATTTCTAGCCCTGATATTGACACTAAATAGCTGTGTGACCATGAGTCAGCCCTACCCTCAGCGTAGTAGTTTCATATTAGAGCATGTGACCTCACGCTATGTTGATAGAGCACAAAACCAAGAGTCAGGAGACGGATGACTGCCTGCACAGCAACATGATTTTAGGTTATTACTTCAGCTCCTGAGACTCAGTGTTATCTGTAAAATAGGGAAATCAGACCAGATTATCTCTAAAGAAAGCTAAAACAGGTGGACTGGGAAACCTCAGATTTGATTGGGGTGTAGACTTAAGGAAAACTGATAACTATCCATATCTGTTTTCCTGTTACTGCCACCCCAAAACGCAGTAGATCCTATAAAACAATAATTTGTGATTTCTCACTATTTTGTAACTTGCTTGGGCAGTTCTGTGACTTCATCTGGCTTCACTCATGTGAATGGAGTCAGCTTGAGGGTTGCCTGGGCTCAGCTGGGATAATGTGACATCTGGGCCTCCCTTGCCCTGTGGTCCTTTTATCTTCAAGGAGCCCTCACCATGCTTCCTTCCAGAGTCATAGCAGTGCTCCAAGAAGACCAGCCTCAGTGTTCAAAGGTTCTTGACCCCTCTTCTGTGTCAAGTTTATTCTATCATGTAGGCCAAAGCAAGTTATGTGGTCCAGAATCAATGAGGGAGGAGACTCCACAAGGATATTTTTATGAGCCAGATTGTGTCCCACAAAAAGATAAGTTGAAATCCTAACACTTAGTACTACAGCATGTGACCTTATTTGGAAATAGTCCTTGCAGATATTATCAAGTTAAAGTGATGTCGTATTGGGGTATGGTGGGCTCCTAAACCAATATGACTGTTGTCCTTAAAAGAAGAAGCTTTTATTTCTGTTTTCTAAGTGTCTTCTTCCCTAGCATGCCCTCACCTGAGGCATTAGGGAGTGGGATGGATGGGAACTGAAGTTATAGCTGCATCCTGCGTCCAGAATCATCACTTTCTCCTCCAGTTCTTCCAACTAGCTTGGCACTTAGGATGAATTCTTTATCTGGGGTTCCCAGATCTTCTTTGATACTTGGATTCTGTTGGGGAAACAGCATCCTAAACACACACACACACACACACACACACACACACACACACACACACACCTTTAATGAATATTAAATGAGGCAATGCACTAAATCTTTTATTGATGGCTAGCACACAACAAGTATTTGATAAATGGAGTCACATAGACACCAGAGGGAAGACTGAGATCAAGACTGAACTGGTACTGTCACAAGCCAAGAAATGCCTGGGGCTACCAGAAGCTGGAAGAGGTAAGGAAGGATTCTCCCTAGAGCCTCTGGAGGGAGCATTGCTCTGACAACACCTTGATTTCAGACTTCTGGCCTTGAGAACTGTGAGAGAAGACATATTCGTCTTAAGCCACCCGGTTGGTAGTACTTTATCACAGCAGCCCTAGAAAATTAAAAGCCATGAACACTAGGAGACATGGTTCCTTGGGGGCCGGCCATTAGTGTAACAATCTACCACACCATGTATTTTTATAGGCAGAACTACACAAATATTATGTGATTAGTGTCCAAAATATGAGAAAATACAGGTGTGGGAGGTTGCAAAAATGATCTCAATTCTTTAGCCTTTCCTAAATCCATGCCCTTTGACATCAGACTTTCCCTGACTCCCCTCTCACTAAAGAAATGGGGTGTGTTTCCCCTCCTCCCTTTTTTATGGCCATGTGACTTGCCTTACTTAATAGAAAAAGAAAGAAATGCCTTGTGCCAGTTTCTTTTTCTTTCTTTGTTTTTTACGTTTATTCATTTTTCAGAGACAGAGAGATAGAGTGTGAGCATGAGAGGGGCAGAGAGAGGGAGACACAGAATCTGAAGCAGGCTCCAGGCGCCTCGCTGTCAGCACAGAGCCCAGTGCAGGGCTCACCTAACAAATTGGGAGATCTGACCTGAGCCTAAGTCAGACACCCAGCCAACTGAGTCACCCAGGCACTTCCTGCCTCCCCCTGTTGTGTCAGTTTCTTAAACTTTTATATTCCTGCAACTCCCATTGCCTGTTGTCAATATTCTCACAGCCATACTGCCCTGCTTATTATGTATGCTGTCTCCTGGTGCTCCCAGACCTGTCCCTCCTTAGGTTTGAATGTAGCAACACCACTCCCATCAGGCTCACAATTTCAGAGCCAGGTTTTATTTTGGATCAGAACTGGAGAGAATGGCTCCATCTTTATAGGGACGAAACCTATACATAGGCTGGCAGAGGCCTTCTCTCCTCCTTTTCCCTTTTTCTTCCCAGGGCACAAGTGCTCTAGCATTTCTTTCTGGTACCCTCTTCTCCCATGTTAAACATGCATACAATGGAATTGACATCCAGCTTCCCTACTCTAGTTACATAAATGCAAATATCTTTGTTACCAAGGTGGGCTCGCACCACATCCATTACTCTGTAACCTGCAGGGGCACCTGGGTAGCTCAGCTCATTAAGCGTCTAACTTCGGCTCAGGTTACAATCTCACTGTTCATAGGTTCAAGCCCCACGTTGGGCTTTGTGCTGACAGCTCAGACCTGGAGCCTGCTTTGGATTCTGTGTCTCCCTCTCTCTCTCTCTGCCACTTCCCTCCTCATGTTCTCTCTCTCTCAAAAATAAACATTAATTTTTAAAAAATTACTCTGCAACCTGGCATTTTTACTTAAAATTATATCATAAATGTTCTTTCATTACTGTAAATGCAGATTTCCCTTCATTTTTAATAGCTGTATATATTTCCATTTGCATATGGAATTTTTTAAAACAATTCCTTATTACTGAACATTTTGTTTCCATTTTTACTTATATATACTGCTGTGATAAGTACATTTTTATATGATTCCTCATATACTTGGTCAGTTATTTTCAACAGATAAATTCATAGAGATAGAATTACATACACAAAATGTTTTTCAAAGCTTTTCATACATATTTCCAAATTGCTTTCTGGAAACACCATATGATTTATACGCATCAGTGTATAAAAGTGCTAATTTTTTTAAATTCCCATGTAACTCCATGATTCTCTACAACCATTGACAAATGATACAAGAAAAAGTTTGTGTTTTCTAGTGTTTTCCTCAGTCCCCTTTTAAACAATTGTGTTACTTAAAAATGTGTTTCTAAAATTGAAAAGGACAGAGAGAGCAAGAATAGAGGAGACTGATGAAATCAGAAATGAGCTCGCAGAAAGGAACTGAGAGGAAGGCAGAAACGAAGTGCAATATTGTGACACTGTTGGTAATGGTAGTGCTTCATGGATCTTATCTGGTGCATTACTTTAAAATGGCCCGAATGTGCATGCATACAAACACTGTTATGTGGACACACTCAGAAAGGCATGGGGTGGGAATGCCCTATAAAAGCAGATCTGAGGAAAAGTAAAGTCATATATCAGGGAAGAAAATTATCCAAGCAATATGCTATGAAATAGGAAGCAAATTAAGTATCCAAAAAACTATACTTAGTATAACTAAGTCAGATATGGGCTTGCAGAGTAGAGAGGAACCAGAGTGGCTGAAGCTGATGATTTATACATGAGGCAGGTTGTGGTCTGTTGGTCTAGGATGAGACTTGGTGCTACAGACTGGGTTCATCTAGTTTAACACCTCCATGTTTTCTACAGTGGGTGGTTCTAAGAAAGGGAAGGGATTACTCTCTTGGGGATGTCAGCATGGATTAAAAGAGTAACATTTTATGTGTCATGAGTAAGCTAGTTCAATGTCACTAGAGGGTGTGTTATATATGTTTATATATATATGGTTCATCTCATAGGCCTTAAATATGTGTATGCCAAGTGATCCATAGTCTTACTTCTAGGAATTCATTCTAATGAAATAATGTAGGCAATTAATAATTTTAATAAGTTGCCCAAAGATTTAACTACAAGGATGTTCATTGAACCTCTGTTTATAAGTAAATTATAGTAAAATCCAAATATTAAAATCACTTAAAATTTGGTATTACAGACTACATATATTTATATATGATTTAGACTGTGTGTGTGTGTGTGTGTGTGTGTGTGTGTGTGTGAACATCTGTAGATGTTTCATTAAGGACAGCTACCACTAATGCCTGAATTTTACTACCTCCTTAATTCTCCCTTTATGTTCAATTAAAGGATTCCTACTACAGAATTGTTTGGAATCCTGGATTTTAAGCTTTTACTTTTGTTTTCTGAGTGTCTTCTTCCCTAGCATGCCCTCACCTGAGGCATTAGGGAGTGGGATGGATGGGAACTGAAGTTATAGCTGCATCCTGCGTCCAGAATCATCATTTTCTCCTCCAGTCCCTGTTCCTGAGTTTCTTCCAACTAGCTTGGCACTTAAGATGAATTCTTTATCTGGGGTTCCTAGATCTTCTTTGATACTTGGATTCTGTTGGGGAAACAGCATCCTACACACACACACACACACACACACACACACACACGCACACACACATAGTTTGCCAGTCATAACTAGATGTCTGGGATGGCAATTGGACATACCTTGAATTCCCTTCTCATAAATCTCCCCATCTCCATGTGAATCATGTAGAAGCAAAAAATACTTGGAAGAGCAGAAGGTGGGCAGAGTGATATTATTATATTATATATTATATTTATAATACTATACTATATTATATTATATATGATATGTATTATTAGGTGACTAATAACATATACCAAATGTATCTGAAAATTAGCTTTGGCTTACATAGGATATCTTATCATATGTGCTTGTGTACATATCTGTGAAATATTATCATTATGAAGCCCTAAAATATATACAGCAAAAACATCAATGGTGAGATTACAGTGGATTTCTGTTCTCTTCTTTTATCTTAATGTATGTATTCTAAAATTTTTTATAATGATCATGTATTTCTTGTGAACCATTAAACAATAGAGGTAAGTTTTTAAAGGTACTCTAAGAAAATAATACCATTTTGAACAACCATTCAGAAGTGTCTATTTGTTCAACTCCAGTCATTTTATAGTGATAGCTGTCACATTGGTACTTAATTCCAGGGCCTTCAACTAAGGGCCTTTGTTTTTTTTTTAAACAAGAGAAAGCTTTCCAGAGAGGCTTCACAAAGCATTTGTGAAAGCAGTTGGGCATTATTGTACAATTATAAGGGGGTGCTTTATGAACTGGAACCTTTGTAGTGTGATGCATATGACCAGATTCATGGTCAAGACACTGGTGTAAGGTCTGGAAGATGAAATGTAATATGATTGCATGGCCTGACTCCTTCAAGTCTCTGTTTAGTTTTTCCCCAATATGACTGCCCTTTCCACTTTCTGTGGTGCCCCGAGGGCTGCCCCACCCTTCAGATCCACCCAGCTTTGATCTGGAAGCTACCTCCATGTTCCTGAAGGCATTCTGCCACCATTTGGTCCAGCCTCAACCCCACCAGCCTCCTCAGAGATGGGGCATGCCAAAGTTCTTGTGCAAGTTTGTAGAGAGATTTTGAGTCACACTCTTGCTTAAGAGGATATTCTATGCATTTTCAGACATATGACTAACTGGGCAAAAAGTTTAAAAAATATAATTTGGAGTAACACAGTGTTCAGCAGAAGAGTTGTTCTTTGCTTTTCATGTTGTTTGCGGGGAGGAGGAGGGTATAGGATTAGCCTGAAATATGGAACACCATCAAGAGACAGATAGAGAATCAAAGTCGCCAAATAGCATTTAATTCCATGCTGCTGTTTTTCCTGGTCTGGTTTCAGAAATCCTCTGACAGTTGGACTATTTGCTATTTAGTCATTCTACTGTAATCATTTTACTGACAATCAACAGGCACTGCCTAATTTCACACTCAAATTAATAAAAAGACCAAAGTAGACTATATTGTCAAGTCTACATTTAATCTGATGGCAGTTTTTGAACATTTCTGAAATAACACATAAGTAGTCAGAGCAGCAAATACACAAAATTGGAAGATATTTAAGTATATTCAAGTTTTAGCCAAAACAACTTGCAATAACTAGATTACAAAAAAAAAAAAAACCCATCTAATTGGAGGCTTTTGCGTTAGGTTCTGAAACACATTTTTTGGTCCCCTTGTGCCTTGTTTCCAAGATGGTAGCACCTGGAAAAACATGCAGCCTGATTTTCGTAATAGATATGAGCTCAGATAGTAAGGACTGCATTACACCAGCTCCTTTGAAAAGGGTGGCAGTTATTGCTGGAGTCCAAGTGGCTGAATCGCATGCTTGGAAATAGGAGTATATTCATCTGTTTGTGAAAATCACCAGGCATAGACCGTTTCCACCCAACACACCGTAGAAACTCACAAGCCTCCTGTTACCAGCATGAATTGAAGCCAAAACTCAGTGAGAGCAATGCCAGATGATTGCTGCTGTTTTCCTTATGCCTTTATTTTGAATGCTGGACCTTACATTACTATACATTCTTTCCTAAGTGAGAACCTTCTGCCAGACCAACGACAGTGTCCTCTATGAGGCAGTGGCAATTTCCACCAAATCTCTGACCCAAAAAAAGTGTCCAGTGTGTGTTCACTTTTCATCATGACATGATTAATTACCCCAGGAAACTTCATTTCATTCTGCTTGCTTAAATGAGAGCAATTAAAGCAGACTTTGACCCATTCTTCTCTACCCCTCATAGTTTACAGCGAGTTGTGAAATGTGATGTTAGTTCTTAAATATATACTTTGTGCCAAGAACAAGTATCTCCTATTTGACTTACTGTTCCCCTGCAGGAACTTGGTATTGTTTATTTAAGAATTTGACATCCAGGATTTTTGTCAGTTGAAATTGAGAAGTGTCCTCCAGATGACACAACTGCCCTGTCAGGAGAGAGTTCAGACCTTGTCCCTTATCTTAATATCTGGAGTAATAACTGGACCCTTAGCTCCATGTGGAGGGTATGCTTTTCATTCCTACTTTGAACTAAAATTACAGCAGGGCTAGAAACATGGTTAGGGGCCATAACAATAAAATACACAAGCTCCCAAAGGATTCCATTTGGAAGTCAAGTACCAAATTTTTCAGGTGTTTTGAAACATAACCTTTGATACATTTGGGAAGCATTGTGGGCTAAATGAAAGTCATCATGAATTAACCCAAAAGTATGAGTTTTCTGGCTTTTATTAATATGCTTTTTGTACCAGATTATAGAGGCAATTTTTATGTACTTTAGAAAATCTGTGAAACAAAGAAATGTATAATGAAGAACTTTTTAACCATATTTAGAGATAACCACTTCTGAAATTCCAGTATATTTCTTTTCAGTCTAGTTTTGTACAATTATATAAATATATATAATTATATAAATATAAATATATATTTTCTTTCACACACAAAGAAAATCTGAGCCGCAGCTCAGGTCATGATCTCATGGTTCATGAGTGCAAGCCACGGCATTGGGCTCTCTGTTGTCAGCACAGTAGGCCTGCTTTAGATCCTCTGACTGCCTCTCTCTGCCCCTCCCCCACTCTCTTTCTCTGTCTCAAAAATAAATAAACATTAATAATCGTTAATAATATTTAAAACAATCAAAAAAAGTAACAGGCAACCGACAGAATGGGA
>NC_043714.1:39760565-39780247 GCF_006229205.1 Suricata suricatta
GATGGTCATGGTGGGGGCACTTGTGGGGAGAAGCACTGGGTGTTATATGGAAACCAATTTGAAAATAAACTATTAAAAAAATAAAATAGCCACGAATACTACCAAAACAAAACAAAACAAAACAAAAACAGACCAAAAACCACCAGGATGCTTCCTTATAAGAGATACAAGTACAAGTAAGTGTGAATTCATTGACTCCCATAACAAAGAGCTCCCTTTAGGTACTCCTTTCTCTCCAGGGTTTCAGCTATTACCTTTAGGTCTCAATCTCTCTCTCCTCTTTCTCCCTCATTCTCCCCCTCCCAGGCCCCCTTTTCTCTCTTACTTTTTCCTTGCCTCCTCTGCCTTTTTTTCCCTCACTCTCTCTTCCCTCCCCTCTTCTTTGAACTAAGAAAGTTCTTTCTTTCTCCCTTCTTCCTCTCTCTCTCTCTCCCTCACTTCTTCTCCCCCCCTTTCCTCCCTCCTCCCTCTTCCTTTTATCAACTGTACCTATCTTAGCTTGGCTTCTACCCAAGCAAGGAAGCAAACTCTATGTGGAAGCAAGATACTACTAACACCTTCAGGCTTATATCTGCTTACAGATTTCGAACAGAGAGAAAGAGAAAATACATTTTTTATGGTCCTACAGGTTCCACAACACCCATGGAGGTGTCTAATTGACCTCACCACCAGTCACATGCATATCTCTGAACCGAACTGCAGTCTGGAGAATGTTGTGTTCTGATTGGCCAAGCGTACACTACATCAGGTTCACTTGCAAGGGGTCAGCTACATGAGGTGGGGCCCTGGGCAGGAGTGTTAAGAGAAGAACTACCCTCTCTCTCTACTGCTTTTCTTCCTGTGTTCAAAATTTGCCCTTAATAAATATCAGCACCAGTTCAGCAGTGCGATTCAAATCTTGCCTTTCATGTGCCATCTTCAGATAAATATACTCAATACTTTTGTGGACAGTGCACTAAACCAGCAAAATGGTTTCCCATGAACTTAGAAAAGAAATTAATTACAGAGTCCTTTTATGAAAAAAACATCTATCTTTGCATTTTCAAATCTTAGGACTGTCCTGATGATTATCGGTCTATATATCTATATCTATATCTATATGACGTTGAATGGAAGGTAATGATAGAAGGACTTTGAGGGAAAGTCAGCACCTAGAATTACAGGTGCACTTTTTTAGTGCCGCGGCCGCCACCACGGCTAATTCACTACAGTGCTTTTCTTCTCAGAACGAGAAGTTAATACAAACTTTACCCCTGGCTTTCAGAGAGTATACATCTTGGCTCTCAGTTATCCAAAGTGTGCACACTGCAGTGCTTTCCCTAGTCTTATTAGTGCTGAGCGATGTTTTTCTTCCTCCTCTCTGGACAGTTATTTCTGCTGTGTTTTGACCAAGAGTGGCTGACAAAACACATACGTGGGATGGTTTTGGAGACGCCGGATGATATCTTATTGCAGGTGAAAGTGCAAACTCTACGGCCGGCTGAAGTACCTTCAAGGAAATAGTCATGGACACAGGAACTCGGGCTCAGCAGGGTTTGAGGGGAGTTCTTTGACCTTGTAAAGTTCATCTTCATAACGCAGCCTGAGAAGATTGGCCAACAGTTGTAAGAAAGCCAGCTGGAGGACAGCACTGCTGGTGGCATGTCATGGCTTCAAGGGTTTCAAAGAAAACAGAAGAGGAATTACCAGTGTCTCATGTGGGAAACGCTTCCTCACAGAGACTGACCCTGCTACACTAACCCCAGATAACTCCAATCCATTCAGCACTGCCATTTTCAGGAGTGAATGCTCAAGACTAAACTATATACGTCTTAGATGACTGAGAAGCTGATTATTAACCAGTGAGCATAAGAGAACCCATGGGCAGTTGATTCCTCTTTGGATCAGTCTTCTGAAGTATTCCAGACAACTAGTAGTGTTTGGGGGCCGCCCAAGTAGAATACATTTATGGTCATCTGGACAGGCGGAAGTAACCTCGATTGTGTTAGCTTTTCGTGAGGTCTGGAATGTGAAGCTATCATAGCACTTACTACCCTCTGCTGGAATTGTCTGTCTCCTTCCCTGTCTTTTTCACTGGACTGTGAGTCATTCCAGGGCTGGGGTGGAGTCTTATCAATCTTTGGATTCCTATGATTTAGAGGAATGCCCTGTAGGTAGTAAATGTTTAATAAATATTTCTTGGGTGAGTAAATAAATGCCCAGGATGGAAATCTGGGAGTCATTCTTGATTCCCCTTTCTTCCTCATCAACCCACCACCACATTCTCTGGAAGGAAAAATAGCTCTTTGGTCTGCCCACTTTTCTCTTTCCCCAGACTACAGCAGCTACCTCAGAAATCCTTCCCTGCTTCCCATGTTGCAGAGCACCAATTTATTTTTCATAAAAAACAGAGAATTTTCAAAAATATTAAATACATCTACTGGCCTTTCATCCTATCCAGAGTAAAAATCCCGAAGCCAACTGCCAACCTCTCCAGATATATCTCTTTCTTTTCTCTCACTTCCTCCTTCTGCTGACATACGTTGGGCTTTTTTCCATTTCTATAGCTCACTAGGATCTACTCTGTCTCCATTTTGTGCAAAGGCTGTTTCTCTGATGTCCTCCCCACAACTCTCTCCTGCCATCTCTTGCTCAGTCTGCAGTTTCAGCCTGAAAGTGACGCCACCCCCACCCCAGAGAAGCCTCCCTTACCATCCCTGTTTAAGGTAGACTGGCCTTCTGGCCCCTGTCCTGACACTATCCTTTTCCTTCATAGTGTTTACCAAAATTTGTAGTTAAATAGCTTGTTAGTTTATTTATTATGCATCCCTCTTTTAACCTGTTGGCTTTTCCTTGAGTGCAAGGATCATATCCATTTAGCAACTACATCAGACATCTTGTTCACCACCTCACAACTTCTCAGCCTCGGCTCATGGCTCTGGCATGACAACGCACACCTCAAGCCTGCACCAAACACCTCTGTTTCCTGTCTGAGGGCTTCCCTTACTCCCCTAGGTGGGAGGCTGCAAGAGCCCACTTGACAGTCACGCATGTGCAGCCCAGAAGTCTGAAAGTGCTCATGTTCTGTGAGGTAACTCCCAACCAAAACAGGCCAGGAGCCAAGCAAGGAGAAAGGCTTCTCCCTCTGGTCCCTCTATATAGTCCTCAGAAGGTGCCAGCAAGACTGGGCACTGGCCACCTGCACTGGTGGCCAGCTCTGTAATGTAGTCTTATATTGGTTTTCCTCTTCCCTGTTTCACTTCTCCCGGTGCCTCACTTCTGTTCTCTAACATCACTTCCAAGCAAACCATCCACATGCAATCCTTAGTCTTGGTCTCAGCTGTAGGGGAAGCCAGGCTAAGACTGGCATGGTACCTGGTGAGGTCAGTTATTCAATAAAAATTTTTTAAGCCACATATAAATAAATAAAAATTATTGAAAAACTAAAAGGTAAGAGAAGCAGGAAATAAAGAAGCCATTAATACAACTTAGTACAAGAAAATTCAGCATTGCTTGGCATGTCTGGATGGCTCAGTGGGTTGAGTGTCCAGCTCTTGGTTTCAGCACAGGACATGATCCCAGGGTCATAGGATCAAGCCCTGCTTCAGGCTCAGCACTGAGCATAGAGCCTGCTTAAGATTCTGTCTCTCCTTTTGTGCCTCTCTCCTGCTCATGCTCACATGTTCTCTCTCTAAAATAAAATAAAGAAAATTCAGCATTGCTTAAACTTACCAACTCAGCAGAGACCCTCATCACACATGTGCTTTCTTTTTAAGCAGGTGAATCCCTGGCAAGACTTTTCTATTTAATCCTTCCTCCTCCAGCCTGGCATAGCTCGGTTGTCGAATGAGAGTGAGGTTTAGAATTAGACCTAACTGGGCCTGAATCTCCACATCTTTCTACTGGCATGACCTTACCAAGTTGTTCAAGGTCCAGTATGCCTATCTGTAAAGTGGGAACATGAACATTGCTTAGAGAATTGTTATAAAGATTTAAAAATAGGTCCTCAAAAATATTCATTTCCCCCCAAAACATCTACCCTCATTTTTCATCCCTCCCCAGTGAAACATCCATTGTATTTGGGGATTTATTGCTCTGAGCTGAAAGCTTGGTGCAAGAATCTTCTGGCTAACTTTGTTTATCTTCACAGTTCCTACACTTAAACATATGCCAGCTGACCCATCATATGAAAGAAAACTTCCTCAGGTAAAGACCCTTACAGTTACACAAAAAGACTTTCAAAGGCATCATGGCCCTAGGGGCTTTCTCCCTGCGGACAGCACAGTGTGTCATAGGCCCCACGAATAGTGGTGTAAGGACAGTGTTCTGTGAGCCTGCAGCTCTCCACCCATCTCCAGCCATTTGTGCCTTTTGTCTGCTTGTGCTCTCAAAGGTCAGACCCTTATGAAAAATACTTGTTCTATTAATCATCTTGGAAGACTGCTCCAGACACATTTTCAGAAGGGATGCAGTAAGTTTTGTCTGCACAGTGCACCCTGGGAAAAGAGTTTCCCTTCCGAAAAGCAATCTAGCCTTCAGCCAAGTCTTTTCTGTTTTTTTTCTTACTTTTTTTTAAGTGTACAATTCAATGCTTTTTTTCTAGTTCTTTTCTTTTCTTTTTCTTTTTCTTTTTTTTTTTTTTAGGCAATGAAATTATGGCATGTTCTGAAGGTGTTAGGAGGCCCGGCCACCCCTCTGGCATAGGCATGTTTGTATTCTCAGGAGATATGTGCCCAATTAGTGGGTTTCACATGACTGCTGGTGTTGGCAAATGATCTATACCCAGCTGGTGCTTTGTATTTTGGGGAACAGTAGAAGGTTTAACCATTATTTGACAAGGACTCATTCAATCAGATGGAATGGTATCATGGAGAGCTAAATGAAAGACGACCCAGTGATTAGACTGGCTCACAATCACAGAAATAATTTTTATACTCCCAATTAGGCCACAGAAATAAACAGAATGGGACTGATATCCCCACTGCACTTGGCTGTGACGGCGAGTGGGGCAGGATATCTGATCCTCTCCTCTCACTTCCTCTTCCGGACTTCACAGCTTTTGGATCTTCTAACATGACAGGGGCACTTGCACCCACCAGTTGTATGTAAGCTCATCTTGCCTGCTTGTCTTGCCACTCAGTAGGGAATCCCTTCACGTGTGCGATGATGAAGCAAGCAAAGAAGATAGAAATTCCAGGGCTTGCTTCTGTCTCATGCAGAGTTTTTATTTCTTGCCTTTTCCACTTGAGTCTTCCTGGTCCTCACATGATCTACTATCCCATTCCTCACAGCCAACTGTTGACAACTATGAGAAAAAAGCCTTAACCAATGTGCTGCTCATTTGTTAATATTCCTGTCTTATAAGGGTAAGGCCTTATTTTTTTTTTTGCAAAATTATGATAATATCTGTTATATTTCAGATATTTTAGCAAGTCTGTGTATGAATGAAAGCAGGAATTATTTTTATAGCAATTCTCACTTGGGATGAGAAATAAGTAATAAACAACATCCCACTGGGAGAGACCCCTGAAAACAGCATGTCTAAAGAGGTAGACTGATACATTCAGTGCAAACATTTAACACCCTGGATTGCTTCCAGTGGGATCAAACCAGACAAGAGCAATGCAGTCAGCTTAGGAGACTGTCTGGGGAACTTTGTGAATGGCATGTGCAGTGGATGGGTCTGTCTTCCCCCTCAGATTCCTGCTCCCGAGTGTATGTGCAGGACTTAACACTGAGTCATATTTTTCAAGAATGATTGTGGGTGTTGTAGTCAGTGTTTTATGGTCTATAACTTCATAATTAGCTTCTTCCAAAAGTACTCTAGGCATAGCTCTACTCAGACGATTTCTTAAATGGCTTAACTCCAAGTCTATTTCAGTATGCCTTTTCTATTGTCCATATTCTCTTCTACCACTGTCTTGCATAATTCCCACAATCAACTAAAAGAGCTTTCAATGAAGAATCATCTTTGAACAAAAAGAATAAAGACTAGGAAGTGGTAACCAGCTTGTACCTGAGGTATTCCAAAAATAGCCCTAACACAGTATTTCCCAGGCCTAACCACAGATGTAATTTGGCAAATCATCAGCTAATTCTAAGGAATAGACAATGAGCATCTGCTAAGGACTAGGTATTGTATTAGGTCCCAGGCACCAGAAATGCAAAAGAGAACACATCTTCAGCCCAGCCCCAGAGGAGATATCAGAGACAGAAATGTCAACAATCTTTTTGACATTGCAATCACATTTGAGGAACTCTCTCAGTTGAGAACTGAAGAAGGTGTCATAGGAAAGCTGATTTTCTGGAAGGGAAGGGAGTTGGTCTATTAGAAAAGAGAGGACAAGATGGGTAAAAGCATGGAAGTGCAAAAAATCATGGCATGTACAGAGGACCGGTCTGCCTGGAGAGTAAGTCATGGGTGGGCCAGGGCACAAGATGAATTTCTCTGTCAGCTAGCTGCAAAATCCTGACACTTTCTGAACTAGATAAATCAGGGGAGATTTATTATAAAGAGGTAGAGATAGTTCACTAAACTCTAGGGGAAGAGATCTAAGTAGGCTTATGAACAGGAGCACTATCAGGAACTACAGCTGGAACACCCTCTTCACCTATTTTTTTCTCTCTGGGCCATGAAGTCACTTATTTCTGCATCCCAGGTCATTGATACACAGCTCTGAATTGATCACTCATTCACCTGTTCAATAGGAATGGATGTGCTCATCCTGTGTGCCCCGGTATCCATCCTACTCTAAATGGTAGGATGTATATATACAAGGGTTGGCTTCATGGGCACAGACCCATGCAGTCAAGTGGCCCCATATTTGGTTTCATGCACTGCTGTGGCCATCTTGCAGTTCTCAGTATTTTCACTGACCTTATGTTTTGTAAGTGAAGTTCAGTGAGATGATGAAACATTCTCAGGACTAAAAAAGATACCCACAGTTCTTTGCCTTCCCATTCACATATAGCATTTGGGCTGCCCCCATGGCCCACAGTGCAAGGGCATCCAGAGAGACTAAAAAAAAGTACAAGAAAAGTATGTTACTGACACTACTGAGTATGGTGGGAAGGAGGGAGATGCTGACATACTAGAAGCTATGCTCTTTGTTCTATCCAGAATAAGGTCCAATATAATCCTTTTTAATATATATATGATATAATGATTCAACACTTCTATGCATTACTCAGTGCTTATTACTCAGTACTCTTAATCCCCTTTATCTATTTTACCTCTTCCCCCACCCACTGCCCCTCTGGCACCCACCAGTTTCTTTTCTGTATTTAAGACTCTTTTTTTCTTTGTTTTCCTTTGTTTTATTTCTTAAATTCCACATATGAGTGAAGTCATATGGTATTTGTCTTTCTCTGACTTGTTTTGTCTAGTATTTCACTCTCTATGTACACTCATGTTTTTGCAAATGGCATGATCTCATTCTTTTTTATGGCTGTGTATTATTCTCTATATATTATGTATATTAGTATGTATATATAATATATAGTATATTCTCTATATATCACATCTTCCTAATCATTCACTTGTTGATGGTCACATGCTTTCTTATTCATGTTACTTCTCTGCATTAGCCAACTACTTAATGCTGAAATGATGACATAAAAGGAAAGGAAAATATAGTGTAATGCATAGTTCCTTTCCTTTTCAATCTTTCCTTACTCATTAGTAAGCTGAATGTACAGAGTGTCAGTCAAGAAGTGAAATGAAGATTTTTGAGTTCATTTTGTGTAACATTTCCACTGTTCTAGTAGGAATAAAGTACATAGGCACGTGCAAGCTAAGAAATACAAATTGTGTAATTTTTGTGATACGATATATGAGTTAAATGCTCTTATATTTGCATTTAAAATGGATATTGCACAATATAAAGATGAATGGTAAAATTCATGCTAATAATTTACAGTTTCAATTTTTCTTAACTTAGAATGTCATTAAATGGCAAATAAGAAGCAAAATGCTAAGTTGAAAGACTACCCAAGAAAGAAAAAGTTTTATACCTTGGTACATTTAACAACACTTATATCCTGCTTTTTGAAAAAAGCACCCTACATATTTATTTAGCCCTGAGCCAACACTATTCTGAAGATAAGCAGGTGAACAAAATGAACAAGGTACCTGTTGTCATGGAATTCACTTTCTGCAGGAGAGAACAATAAAGAGAGAGAGCAAGGTGGAGGGGAGGAGAGAGAGAGAGGGAGAGAGGAAGGCAGGCAGGCAGGCAGGCAGGCAGGAAGGCAGGAAGGAAGGCAGGCAGGCAGGCAGGAAGGAAGGAAGGAAGGAAGGAAGGAAGGAAGGAAGGAAGGAAAAGAAAGAAAACCTCACTATCTCATGTTTTGAGGAAATAAGCAGGATGACATGATTAGCAAGGGAAGGTGATCTCCTACCGCTTGGATGGAAGAGAAAGCCTCTCCAAGGAAGTGTTCTTTCAGCTAAGACCTATAGCAGCTAATGACTTTGTGGAAGTGAATATCTTCCTCTTTATACCTAGACTTTGTTCCACCTTTTGAAATCAGACAGAACAAGCCCGGTTCATTCTCACAGTTTCACAAATGACAGCCAGGTCTTCCCCGGGCTCCTCCACTTCTCTACACTGTGCCTCTGCTCCTGGGTGACCCTCCTCTGGACTTCTCTTTCAAAGAAAGTTTCAGAGACTTTTCTCATCAAAGCTACCCGTAGACCAGGACAGGTTGAGGAGAATAGTATGAAGTGCCCATATTTCTTCTGCCCGAGAGCCTCAAAGAGCCCGGAACCACCATCCCTGGAGGAAGAATTCCCTTTTGCCAGTAACTCTTGGGAAAGGACACCTGCCCAAACCACCCACCTTTGTTAGTCATGCAAAGAAAGTCACATCAGAAGGAAGGGTGGCTTGAATGAGCCCAGATGTCTCACTTAAAACCACAGCCAGGCATAGCATTTAAGCAAATTTTTTCTGCAGTCATTTCTTTTTCAGTCATACAAATGCTCAAAAGTGGCCTAGGGAGACAGCATGTCTTAAAAGATGACAATTGCAAATGGCAGCAAATAGCAAACATGGTAATAACGTGTCATGTTTAACACAGTTTCAGCAAAGGCAAGCTGCTTAGCAGTAAGCAGATGCGGACTCTGAGGCAGATTACAGACAGCTCCTTGCAGACAGGTCACAAAACATTTTGGTAAAGCATTATAAAAATACTGCCTATGGTAGAACATATACAGTAAATATAATATTTCAAGAAGGATTTAGAAACATGCAAGATTTACTATGTGAGAGTTTTTAAAAAAGAGCAATTGATGTCTCAATCAAAGGAGCCATAAGTTTTGCCAAGTGAAGCAGAATATGATTATGTAGAGGATTTCAACTAGCATTTATTTTTTTTCCAAAAAGAATGCTGCACTTGGCAGCAAGCTCCATTCCATTGCACAGAAGTTAGTAAACTGATGAAATAGCAGGGGACTCTTCTAGAGAAGCTAATTGCTACACCAGTTTCTGCCAAGACCATGTGAAAATAAACCCTTCTGCTCTATCATGCTGTCACTGGAAAGAGATTGGGGTTGACAATTAAAAGCTCAACAAGTAAAAGGTGCATTTAGGCATTTAAGTATGATATGCCCTCACTAAGTATGTATCGAATGAGTAAACAAATAGGATCTAGAAGTTGAGGTTGTAGGACAGTATCCTGGACAAGGTTCTTGGAACTCTAGATGTTTTACAACAACGTGAGTACAGATTCTTACACAAGCATGTACACAGACATGTTTAGTTACGTGACATACATGAGCTGTTAAGTCCTAACCACGTGCCCATAATGATTTTGAGAAGTTTGGTCTACACATGGAAAAGACGAGTTCATTTGCCACTGGGGCACCTGTGGTGAAACGGGGAAGAGGCAGCTTGATACTCAATTGCAGTCAGTAGCACAGGCTGGTGTGCCAGACCACCATTGCCTCATCTTGCAAAGGTGGGGACCATGACCTCTGTGGGCAAGTCCATTGTGTGATGTGATGCAGCAAGTGGTTCCAATTGTGACTCTTCTCCAAGCCAGTCCCTACAGACATCACCAGTTTATGAAATATTTGGAAGCAGTAAAAGCATCATGGGCAGATGCCATTCATTTTTATGCTGTCAGATGGGAAAACTTGAATGCGATTTATGGAGTTGCTTCCTCGTATCAGAGACTTTTGGGAATTGCAAGGCCAAGAAATCCAACTTGTTGGAGTGCTTGCTGTTCACATGGATTTGCTTTCTTACAGTTGTGACAAAACATGGAAATACATTGAGCTTGAAATTTCAAAGGAGCATTACCATACCTTCAGAAGTGTGGTTACTTATTTTAAAACTGGACAGATGAGTTTTGAAGAAGGGAATCATCATGCAATAAAATTAAAAATAAATACAAAATCTGAAGGATTATGGAACTATTGGTGAAAACAGCTGGAATGTGAGAAGCAGGTTGTCATTTTTGTTGGATTACAGTCACAATTTTAAAGAATGAACAAGGATTTATTCTAAAAGGGCAGCATTGTTTAAGAGCCTCTTTTAGACCTAAAAGCAAATCAGGTCCCAACAACATTTTTTTCATAGTTTATTAACCCCCAAACTGGTATTTCTACTGCATGTTAAGCTCTAGCAAACACTGGATTCACATGAGTTTGCTAAAATGCATTGTGTTTCTTTAAGCTTCTGAAAACTCAAGCATACATAGGGTCACTATCACTGCTACAAAACTGGTCCAAATTGGGATGTGTGTCCCCATTGAGAATTGGAAATGATTCATTATGTCAAATATCAGCATTATCATCAACATGTTCAAAATGGGCCAAACATATAATTGGGCATATACTGTGTGTGCATGCAGGAAAGAAATGTGTTAAACTCTTGTTATTTAGAGGGACTTTAAAAAATTAGTATTACTGTTTTAAATGTCTCATAATTTTGAATAACTAATGAGCTTTATCATTGTTGTTCTTACCTCTTTACCTCTTAGGATTTCTAATCCTGTAGTTTACTACCAAAGAAAACAGTTGGATTTCTAGCTCTAGGCTATAACATTTGCTGAAAGTGAGCCTTGCATTAGAATTCACTCCATCCCCTCTGAGCCCACTGTGTGCTCCCTCTGGGCAGGGAGTAAGACCCATCTGTTTATCTTTAGCCTTGCTCTCATTGGCACACTGGCTCACATACTGGCAAAGAGATAGTCTGTCACTTTGAATTTCATGGAGAGCTTCACCCCAGTCTCATGACCTTTGTGACTCAGGCATTTATGGCCTATTCCCTTCCATGCTTTCTGGATCCAGGATACTGGGGAGTGACATAAATGGCCAGTTATTGAATGGTTCTGAGAAGACTTCCAAGAATAACTGCCACAAAACTTTTAACAAAACTATGAGTTTTAAAGATCTAGAATGTTGTCTGTCAACTGAGGTCTAGAATGGAGACTACAAAGTGGTGGCCAAATCATCCAACAGGCATGTTTTACTTGGCCAAGTTAGTGTTGGCCTGCAGAGTGTTTAAGAAATATTTAATTAGTTCCCAACATTTAAAAGTCAGGAGATTTCACGTAAAAATCCAGGTTTCTGGCATCGCTTGATTTGGTAGCACAGAGTTTGAATTCCCACCTGGCAATGATGGGCCTGTGGCTCTATAGCAGTCACCCCATCTATGTGGGGCAAGCCCACCTGAGTTAACCGTAATTCCCACCACTCCTTACCAGAACTACTTCACTTGCTTCCATAATATGCCTGGCTCCAGTAGGCTTTGGAGGCTGGGATCTTTAGAATGACAGTGTGGTTAGCACCTATGATAAGAACTATGAGGGCAGTTGGGGAGAGAAACAGAGACAGATTATCACTTTCTGGGTTATCATCTGGTTAGAGGAAACAAGAATAATAACACAGCTAATTTATGGATCATTGAGGTGTTAATTGTGAGGTATCAAGCACAGAAATGACCCTGGGCCTCCACATACTCCTAATGTGTGGCTATACATTGAAGTGATGGCCAGAAGGATCAGTACTGCATGAGACCAGTTGAATAATCCAACAGTTTATCTACTTAAACCATGAAGGTGTCTCTTAGCATGGAGTTCAGAAATTTATCCATGCATTTATCCACTTATTCCTTTTTTCAACAAGTTTCCATGAACTGGTTTGAGAGGCCCAGATCACTCTCCAAGTGAATCTTCATGGAAACTTCATGGACAACAGCCCCAGATGCCATTCCTTTGCATGCACTGTGGACCCAGCTTCCCCAGGATTAATTTCAACCACTGTCTAAGCATAATGGGGGTTTTGGAACCAGGTCACTTCTGCCCAACATTAGACTTCTCTAATAGGAAACCTTTATGTGGGCCCCCTCTCAGCTTGGAGAAAGCTTTCTCAGAACTTCCCGGTGGTCTGAGACTTTTTCTACCCAATCTTGCTTCCTTCCTTCCCTTCCTCCATTCACAGGCATCAGACCTATGTCACAATTTGAAAGCCCCCTGCCTGCTCTTCTTCACCTTTATTCTTTATAGGTATTTCTACTCATGAGCTTCTTGTATGCCTGATCCTGTCTTGGCTTCTGTTGTCAGAGGAATCAGACTGACACAACTGCCTATTGTGTGTCAGATACTGTGCTAGGAACTTGGGACATAGAGTGTATAAAACAGGTGAGATCCCTTTATTCATAGAGCTTGCATTAAAGTGAGGGCAAATACACCATAAGCAAGAGAACAAATAAATCAAACCATAGAAAGGCTAGAGAATGATTTATAGATTGATTGGGTGTTCCAGAAAGGTCTTTCTGAGGAGATGATGGTTAAGCTGACACCTGAATAAGAAGGAGCTTATCAGGTGAAGGTCTTACTGGGGAACAATCCAAGCAGATGGAAGAGCAAGTACAAAATGTTGAGATAGGAGTGGCTTGGCATAGTTGAGAAAAGAAAAAAAAAGGCCAGTGTGTCTGAAACATAAAGAGGAAAAGATTGAAGATTGGAATGAGTGGGCAAGGATGTTGAAGAACTAGCAAGGAGCTTACTTTGGGTTTGTAGGCCACGATAGGTAATTTAGAGCAGGTTGAGGAGAAGACCATCCTCCATCTTCAAGGACAGAGAGAGTTAGGTCAAGATAGAGCTCTGAGGGTTTGTGTCTGCTGCTAAATGTTGCTATAAAAAGACAAAGGTTTTCATCAAATATAAAACTTTTGGATACACTTGCATTAAAAAGGCTTTATGGACCATCTTGAGAAACTATGAGCCACACAAATATTACATCTGTACAAAATGCAATTTAGTAACAAATTTCATTTTTAAAATAGATCTTAACTTATACTATTCAGTTTTTCTTTACTTTGGCAGTTGTAATAAATAATATTTTTGAGAAATTTGTATATTTTATTCAAATACCAAATGTGTTGGGTTAAAGTTTGTCATAATATGTTCTTGCTATCATTTGATGATTGTAGGATCTATGGTAATGTTCTCCATTTTAATGCTGATATTAACAATTTATTTTTATTTCCTGGTAAATTTTGCTAGGTATTTATCAATTTTGTAGATCTTTTCAGGGAACTAACTTTTGGTTTTTCTGATTTTTTCTATCATGTGTGTGTGAGTTCTTTTAAAAATATCATTGATTTGTCTTTTACTCTATTTCTATTTCTGATTCCTATTTACTCTCCTTAGGTTTGATCTGACAGGCTCTTTACTCCACTCATTTCTTGAAGATAGAAATTTAAATCATTGATTGTATCACTTTATTTTTCTCCATTTAGAAGTACAAATTATCCTCCTTCTAAAACAGTATTTGTATCTGCATTTCACAAGTTTTAATATCATGTCTTTATCGTCATCCAGTTCAAAACATTTTAATTTTCAGTTTGATTTCTTCTTTGATGCATGGATTATTTATAAACCTATTTTTTAATTTCTAAGTAGTTGAATTTTTTTTAATCATCTTTTTGTTCCTTTTTTTTCTTGATTCCACTGTGATCTGAAAACATATTCTATGTAATTTAAAAAAATTTTTAATGTTTATTTTATTTTTGAGAGACAGAGAGAGACAGAGCACAAGCAGAGGAGGGGCAGAGAGAGAAGGAGACACAGGATCTGAAGCAGGCTCCTGGCTCTGAGCTGTCAGTACAGAGCCCGACATGGGGCTCAAACTTAAAAGCTATGAGATCATGACCTGAGCCAAAGTCAGATGCTTAACTGACTGAGCCACCCAGGTGTGCTTATTCTATGTAATTTTAATCATTTGAAATTTATTGGGACTTGCTTAATAGGCTAACATATGGTTAATTTTGGTTAGTATTTTAGGTACACTTGCAAAGAATGTCATTTTGGAGTGCAATGTTCCATATTTGTCAAATAATCCAAGTGTATTAGTTGTATTCAGATTTTTTATATCATTCTCTGTTTTTTTGGTTGCTTATTCTATCAGCTGTTGACTTAAGTGTATTAAAGTCTCCCACTATGATTCTGATTTATTTATTTTTCATGTTAGTTTTGCCAATTAAAATATATTTTTATGATTTATGGAGTACAATAAAATTTAGGCATATGATATCTTTGAAATGGATTGAACCCTTTTTTCTTAGAAAATGCCCTTTTAAGGGGTGCTTGGCTGGCTCAGTCAGAAGAGTATTTGACTCTTGATCTCAGGGTCATGAGTTCAAGCTCCACATTGGGCATACTTTAAAAAATGCCCCTTTAAAGTATCCAAAAAATTTTAAAAATAAATTCCAATTTTCTATGTATATGCATTCTATGTATACCACTATGCACATGGATAGTAATAAAGAGAGATCGGGATCAAGATGAAGACAGAGATACAGATACAGATAGAGACAGAGATCCTATCTCTGGAACTGACTGATATATCAGCATTTTATGCATGCCAAGAAATCAGAAAATATTCTTTGCAGAAAAGTAGTCATATATTTAAAATTTCTAGTTTTTGTTATTCCAGTTTTATAAAACCACTAAAATCTTTGCTGATTTCTCTTTTTCTCAGTGAAGATTCACTCTTATATATTTCCATGACTCCTTGGCCTTTCACAGGCAACTCCTGATATTTGTAATGCCCTCTTTGCCTGGTGAAGGAATGAGCGTGAAAACTAGGACTTCCGATTTTTGGTGGCACTTTATTCATAATTATCCATCAATTCATTCATCTCACAGACACTTGCTTAGCTTCTGTCCTGTCACAAAACTGACCTCCCTGCTGTCAAGGAGTATTTAGTTTCTGTTGGAATAATTAAACCCCAAAACAAGGACCCACGGTTGGTGATAGGTTTTCACCTATACATATTGAAACAAGATAAAAATAACAATGTACATGTCAGTGTAAAAGAATCAATTTCCCTTTTCTTTAGAATTCATCCTGAGATTACACTCTTCATATATTCAGTGCTAAATGTCTTTCTTGCTTCTTCTAGAAATCATGAAGTAGTTTGTAGCAGCTTCAACAATCAGAAAAAAGAGACATTTTTAAAATCATTTTTAAAAATAGTTTATTGTCAAATTGGTTTCCATATAACACCCAGTGCTTCTCCCCACAAGTGCCCCCCACCATGACCATCACCCCCTCTCTCCCTCCCCCTCCCCCTTCAGTCCATGGTTCGTTTTCAGTATTCAGTAGTCTCCCTTGATCTGTTCCCTCACTCTCCCCAACTCTCTTTCCCCCTTACTCTCCCCATGGTCCCCTGCCAGGTCTCTCCTGTTAGACCTATGAATGCGAACATCATTTTTTAAAAAGTCACAGAGAGCTGTAGAAGTTAACAACAACTAGATGAACTAAAATTCAAAACAGTAGAGAACATTTCCTAGAAGGCCCATTGATTGTGGGTATGAACTCATAATTGGTCTTCACCTGGGAGCAAGTCATGAAAATATATGGAGTATTTAAATATTGTTAGTATGTCTGTACATTTTTAGCACAGGCTAAGTGTAGGAGAACAATGGGGGATGAGGCTGGAAAAGAGACAGATGTCGTGGGGAAGGTACAGATGCCAAATTCATTCATCTGCTATGAAATGTATCCTATGGCAAAGGGGAGCCATTGAGGAATTTTCAACACCTAAGTGATACCAATCCCATTTACACCCATTGTGTCTGGTAGGTTATTTAAATGATTAATATACTCTTTTTTTCCATCTTACTGGGGTATGCATCTCTTTCCAGATTTACTTTCAATTACTTCTTTAAATATTTTTTTAACATTTTCTCCTTAGAGAGAGAGAGAGAGAGAGAGAGAGAGAGAGAGAGAGAGAGAGAGAACCAACAGGGGAAGGGCAGGGAGAGAAAGAGTGAGACAGAAACCAAAGCAGACTCCAGGCTCTGAGCTGTCAGCACAGAGCCCAATATGGGGCTTGGACCCACAAGTGGTGAGATCATGACCTGAGCTGAAGTGGGCCACCCACTTCACCTGAGCCACCCAGACACCCCTATTTTCAATGATTTCTTGTCAATTGTGGGAGTATTTACACTACAGAGATTGGCCTTCATTACAAATCACAGCTTTTTTTTTTCTTCTAGAGAGCAAATTGTCAAATATTACCTGCAGGCACTATAGTTGGGACCATAGAGGACTGGGGTGTGTAGTTTTCCTAGGGATCGTGATAAAATACGGAAAAGCCTGTATGCTCTGGAGCCTCCAGATAAGGGTAGCGAGTCTCCTAAGTGAACACCAGATTGGAGGGGGTTGCTTGGGACCAAATCCTTGGTTCTAGCAATCTCATCCCATCAAGGATGTAAGGAGTGCGTATTTCTTCTTCTCTGTACTTCTTAACATAATATCAGAAAGACAGTCATCCTAAAGAAGTGGGATAAATTTGAGAGAACAGCCATTTTTCTGCATCACAAACTCTAAACAACTATAGCTAAATTTCTAACCTCAGTAGGGCCAGGAGGAGTACTGTGATATTTGATAATAGATGGGTTAGGGTTCAATGCCAGAAGAAGCTGCTTTATCAACTGGAACAATAAAAAAATGTTCCTCAGAGTAAGATGTGGATTGGTGGTAGTCATTGGGGGAAAAGTAAGTAAAACAATCTTATTTTTATACCAAAGTAATTGGCATGTCCCATAAATTGAAGAGAAATAAACTTTATAATACTAATCACCCAGAATTCAAGATTATCCAAGTTCATCAAGATCTTAAAATACAACACAAAAATTGCTAACAGTATGCCTATTTTTTTTGTAATTGCAGTAAGCTTCAATAATGTCTTTACTCCCCTCCCCCTAGCTTTAGGGGACATTGTAAATTTCTTTGTAAGCAGATTGGGTTATTTGTCCAAGTGACTCACAGTTTTCAAATAGGAAATCCAGCTTCTCTCCATAGGAATCCTCATATCTGGTGGGCAAAAATTAAACATTGCATGTCTGATACTTATATTTTGGATGCTGAGTATTTGAAATAATCCTTCATAACCATTTGTTTGAAATGCTTTGTTTCATCATAGCTATACAGCATCCATTTTTTAAAAGAAGGATTTTTTAAAAAATATGTATTTACCAAGAGGAAGTTAGATGACCCAGTGAGTTGAACTGATTTCCATAAATTGTGTTCCTCCCAACTCCTAAGTCTCTTTGTACCATAATTAAACCCCCATAAATTGCTCCAAATCTTTATTTGTATTTTTTCTGGATTTTTAGTGAATAAATGAAAACAGAAAGTAAAATCCATTTAATCTGCAAATACCTAGAACTGAGAATCCAGTTGTGTGAATTTCTCTATATCTGTGGTCTCCATGCCTACACATATCTGCTGGACAATATCAGTTCCAAAAAGGAAACTTGCAAAGAGAGAAGAAAATAAAGTTAAATTTCTTCTTTCTGTTGTAGCAATTTACTAGCTCTGAGAAATGTTTGGATGGGAGAAAAAGTTCAAAAGGTGTAGTTAAACTGAGTTTTAAGAAGTTAAACTGATTTTCTTTACTGTGTTAACTATCCTGTCTTATCATGAATCACTCACAGTAGCAGAAAATCAGTAGAGACATAATTACAAATGGATATGTATTTTGTAGCCTCATTTGGTTAATTATTTATCACTTTGTCAAATATCAACAAAGGCCCTGTTGAGGTAGGTGTTATTACCCACATATTACATTTGAGGAAATGGAGGTTCAGAAAGGTAATGTGACTTGAACAAAGTCAGAGAGTAAATGGCAGAGTCTGGTTTGATCTCAGGTGTCCCAGTGTCAAGTCCAGAGGTATTCCCACTATACCAGAGCTGTCGCCTTGGTTTCATATTAATTGTACTATTGGTCATGGTAAGAATATTAATGAATACAATTACCAATGATTTAGTAAGGGAATAATTTTAAAAGCTTAAGTTTATTAGAAATGGCCAATTTAGTTTTATAAGGGATAGGTCATAATGAAATAAGTGACTACATTTTTCTAGGATATAGTTTCCATAGTGACCATGGAAAGACTGACATTATATGCTTGGAATTCCAAAATGGTTTTGGTAACATCTCAGAGATCATTAGCTCACATCTTGGACTGAGGGTGAAGTACCTTATTAGATAGAAACCAGACTCAATTCAGCTAATTTTGAAAGGATAGATTTTCTAGCTGGAAAGAAGGCAGAAGTAGAGAACCCATGGTCAGATTGGGTGTTCTTACTTGAGATTTTTATTAATGTTTATTTTTATTTTTGAGAGAGAGAGAGCACAACCAGGAGAGGGGCAGAGAGAGAGGGAGACACAGAATCTGAAGCAGGCTCCAGGCTCTGAGCTGTCAGCACAGAGCCCGACGTGGGGACCAAATCCACAAACCGCAAGATCATGATCTGAGCCAAAGTCCGAGACTTAACTGATTGAGCCACCCAGGCACCCCAGTTCTTATTTGCAATTTATAGGAATAATTGTAATTGTGATGTTCCTGGTGTGGAGCACCTGGGTGGCTCAATCAGTTAAGTGTCTGATTCTTGATTTCAGCTCAGGTCATGATCTCATGGTTTGTGAGATCAAGCCCCACATCAGGCTCCACACTGACAGCACAGAACCTGCTTGGGATTCTCTCTCTCCATCTCTCTATCCCTCCCCTTCTCCCTCTCCATCTCTCTCTCTCTCTCTCTCTCTCTCTCTCTCTTTCTCCCCCCCACCCTCTAAAAATAAACAAACTTAAAAAAAGAAATAAAAACAAGGTAGTCAAAATGAGTAGGAATAGGGTGCCTGGGTGGCTCAGTCGGTTAAGTGTTTGACTTAGGCTCAGGTCGTGATCTCACAGTTTGTGGGTTCGAGTCCCATGTCAGAGCTTGTAGCCTACTTCAGATTCGGTGTTTCCCTCTCTTCCTCTGCCCTTCCCCAACTTGTGCACTCTTGCACTCTCTCACTCACTCTCTCTCTCTCTCTCTCAAAAGTAAATAAACAATTTTTTTAAAGTAGGAATATATGCAACTGGAAATCAGAAGAAACACTTAAATTGTCTTCTAGTCTTCAATCCATGTTTCACCATTTTCTACCAATCTCATAACCTTTCATTATCTAACTTACTTTAACTGAACTACTGCCTGTCATCCCCATACTGCACTTTTGTTCTCCGTCTCTCATCTGTTTTACCTCTATTCCCACACAAGCTTTCATGCTTATCTCCATGCTTTGTTTTTATAGCCATAAAATGTGTCTTCTTTCTGCCATTTTCAGTCTGTTCCTGTTTGATGTGCAAGCTCAAAGCCAATCCTATAAACAAATAAATGATCGAATGAACAACAACAACAA
>NC_043714.1:39780347-39808442 GCF_006229205.1 Suricata suricatta
CCTCATTCCTTATCTGGTCTATGTTGAGTAGAGTTAACGGGTCAGGATATAAGACTAGGACATAATTCTAGGTCTTGCTGCTAACATCAGATTTACCTAATCAACTACATTGTAGCATAAATAGTCAAGATAATGCATCAACAAAACATTGTAGTAGAGATGAGACCATCCACTGGTGGAAATTTACCTCCAGTTCATCTTGGCTTTAGCAGAAGATGACTGTAGTCCAGTTTTTACCCACACACCCAAGAATAGGAAATCCTTTGTCACTCCACTTTTTAGTCCACTACTTCAGTTGAGTCATTGTGGACACTTGGGAGATTGGCTCCCAAATATCTAGCAGTCTAAACCAGAAAAAGCATTATAGTATGTTTCCATTTGAATATACACTTGTAGTATGGGACTACTAGAGAAAGCCATCATGACACTGACAAAAATCACTCTAATGTGCTGGGAAAAAACTGGCACATTTTGCTAATACTGTGTCTCGCTTAATAACTGCTATTGTTCAGTTATCTTTGGTTTTTCACATCAGTATTTTTCTTATACATGGTCTAAATTAAAACCACTCTGTTTTATATGTTAGCAATTCACACTCTGTTATATCCATTATATTAGATGAGAAAATATTCTAATTTATTTCTATTTGATCTTATTCTTATTACAAGAAAGTGAGCACTCTATTCATAAGGAGACCCTCATCCCAAACCCCTTATATTTTTCATCTGAGCTTTATCATTCTAGTCAAAATCAGTTTCAAGCTCTCCACTCACAAAAACATACCTTTTTAACAGTAGAAAAAAATCTGAAAAATAAAGTATCTATCCCTGAGTCCTTTTTAAATATTACTCATAATATTGGGGTTTTTTTCCCCCTCAAAATGAAAATAATAGATCCTGAAACCTTATCCAGTATCTCTCCTTGGAAATATTTTTTCTTTAAAATTGCAAGGTAGCTAACTAACTCAATGTCCTATTAATGCTTCTCATACTTTCTCTTTTTATGCTACTTATTAATCCAACATATAGTTTCATTCTCCAAGAGGAAAAAATATTTGAGAAATCTCACACTGATGGCTCTCAAGTACCGTTTTTGTCAATAAACAGAGGTGAAAAGCTGTGGTCAAAAGCTCTAGACCAATTGCCCATTTAATCTTCACCTCCCCCACCAGGCTTCTAAAACTATATATTCAAAGATACTCCAGGAAAATTCACTTCAGATGAGAGCTTCATCCCTAAATCTCTCTCTGGCTTCCTACCAGGGGAGATTCTCAAGGACCCCTCTTGCTTATTTAGCACTGGCCTAGAGAAGAAGCAAAACAAAGAGATCTGTTCCGTGTTTCCTGTCTCTGGGCTCCATGCTAACTGTGCCTGGACTTCCAAGCTGAGAGCACCTTTCTGCTCCAGCATCATCCCGCCACAACTTCATCATGGAATGGAAGAAAGAATAGAGCACAGAGAGAAAGAGATATACTGCCCTCAGTCATTTTTACTTAAAGTCCCTTTATTCTTCCTCTAAACTTCCATTCCTAACAATATATAGTGACGATTAAGAACCCCATTCATCCTTGAACTTCTCTTTCTCTTACCATGCATGTGCCAGGCACTATACCAGGCATAGGTATGACAATGGACAAGGCAGCAGTTTGAGCCCTCACAAGGCTAAATAACTGTTCCAGGCTCCCACATTTATCTGTATTCTCTTTAATAGTTTGAAACTATGATTATTATGTTTCTAGCTCAAAGGGTAACTGGATTAAGCTTTAAAACTAAAATCAACAGTAGTAACACAATAAGCTAGGTACAGAGTACATCTGAACATTTCTCTTTGCTCAACACATTCTTATGAACACCTTCCTTCCCTCAAGCACTGTCACATGTATTGGGGATGTAGCCATGAGCAAGTCTGAAATGACAAAGGTCTGCACTGTGTCAAATAGTCCATACACTGTTGAGAGGAGATAGATGCTATGAAAGTACTCAAGTAAATGAATAACTATGATACATTCAGAGAATGATATGGTCTGTGAAGGAAATGAAATTGCATCATGAGTCTGATAGAGTAGGATGGAGCAAACAGGAAGATATACATAAGCCAAGGTAGTAGAGGAAGGTCTTCCTGAGGGGAGAGTTCATGGACTGCAAAGCCCACCTAAGCAAAGAGCTAGGTTAAGAATGTTCTGGATAGAGAGAACAGTCACTATACAGGCCTTGAGCCAGGAACAAGCTGACGTGTTCTAGGAATAGAAGCCACCAGTGCCTGATGAATAAGTGGGTGGGCTGTGGGTGCAGGATGAGGTTGGGGGTAGCAGGGACTGGATTAGTGTAAGGCCTGGTAGATTAAGACCTGGACTTTAGATATGACCCCAGTGAGATGGGAACATCTCAGAAGGTTTTAAGAAGGTGGGGTGTTGTGATCTGACTAACATGTTTAAAACATCCTGCTGACTGCTGTGTTGCTTTTTGGGCAGTGAACATTAGGGAGGCAAGAGCAGAAGCAAGGAGACTAGTAGGTACAACACAGCATATGGTGCCTATAAGTTTAATATGGCAACTGTCTTCAAACAGTGAAGACTAACTGTACTGAGTTTGCTATGCCCAAACCCAGGTCTAGCGGTAGAGGGTCTAGCCTGCTATGACATGGTGCGTGGACACAGGTCTGCAGAACCTTCCTTTCTCCAAACAGCACTGAGTAAAGAGGAGGAAAGTCATAGAGAAGAAGAAAGCCATAGAGAAGGTTTGCTCAACTGCCTGCCAAACTGAACGTCTGTGTCACAGCTTCTCTGAGACAAAGCTGTGAGGACTAAGGTTTGCATAGCTACACACTATTTCAAAGTACATTCCCTTCTTTAGCATGCTCTGGGAATGTGATTTGGATGGTGAAGCAGATTTGGAGGGTTTGGATCTCTGTGCAGAGAAAGGGCCAAAATGCAGGTTGAAGTAATGACTTTCACGTGACAGCCAGTGGAACGGTTTACTTGGGTAAATGGTTTTCTAATTGACAGTTTTAGGCCCTGGCAACTGCAGTAGAAATGGAGTCCAAATCCTTTTGAGGGACTATAACTCTAAAAGCTGTGTTAATGCGATAGATTAAATGTACCAAAGCTGAGGCAGCCCAGCAGCAGACCCTTGTGCTGGGGATTGCCTTTTCCTGGTTTCACAACTGTTTATTTTGATTGCTTTAAGTGTTGCAAAGCCCCATTGCCTTCCTTTCCAATTTCTAACCCACCTCTACCCGTGGTTCATTTGAGCTTCTTTCCAACTTTTGCTTCCTTACAAAGCCTCTGCTAATCATGTGCTAATCATGTGGTCAAAGATTTTGGGTGGTAAAGTTTGGTTACCCCTAACAGCCATATTGTCCAAGATTCTCCTTTTTCCATGCATTTCCAGAACTTGTCCACCCACATTGCATCTGTAGCAGTTAGTTTATGCTGCATAACAAATAGCCTCAAAAATCTCAGGACCTCATGGGTTGTTAGGTAGACTGTGTTTCAGCTAATCTAATCTGAGCTCAGCTGGCTGAGTGGCTGTACTTTGGGGTGTGATTGTGATAGGTTAACTTTAGTCTCAGGACTGGTTTCAGGTGTACCACTTATATCCTTTTTCATGGATATCACTACCTGGGGTGTATCCTCTTGGCAAATGAAGGAAGTTCAAGAGGGCAAACCAAGTTCACATTTCAAGCCTCTTTACACATCACTTCCTGTCATATCCTATTACCCAAGGCAAGTCATATGGCCAAATTAAAAATCAAGGTGCAGGGAAATATACTCTGCACCTAGTACACCTAGTAAGAGGAAGGAGAGTCACATGACAAAGGGCCTGGATGTATAAATCTAACATAGGGTTGTTTGGGGGCACCAGGTGACTCAGTCGGTTAAGTGTCTGACTCTTAATATTGGCTCATGTTATAATCTTATGGTTCATGAGACTGAACCTCACATTGGGCCCTGCACTGGTAGCACAGAGCCTGCTTGGGATTCTCTCTCTCTCTCTCTCTCTCTCTCTCTCTCTCTCTCTCCCC
This sequence comes from Suricata suricatta, assembly GCF_006229205.1. Taxonomy (NCBI): domain Eukaryota; kingdom Metazoa; phylum Chordata; class Mammalia; order Carnivora; family Herpestidae; genus Suricata; species Suricata suricatta. Next base: position 39,784,371 of record NC_043714.1, read on the forward strand.
CCCTCCCCCACGTGTGTGCTCTCACTCTCTCTAAATAAACTAACATAGGGACGTTTGAAGAGCTGGAGACCAGCGAGCCAATCTACTACAACCTTCTTCTCCAAGTCTTGGTCCTGCTCCTGGTCTTGGATAGGCCCAAGGACTCACAATGAATGCTCATTCCGTGGATAGAGTACTTACCCAGTACTCTGCGCAGCCTTCTGAGGAGATCATTTCACTTCTGAGGGCACTACTGTGGCACTGAAAAACTAACGCATTGAACCCAGTGCACCTTAAGTTTTGAACGTTCTGTGAATATTTAGAATAGGTATTCTTAAAGGGAGAATTTCTAGAATATTTTCTTGGGCTAAAGAAGGAAACTGCTAAACGGTGCTAAGAGTTGGAAAGTCACTTAGGAGAAGTGTGGAGATTGCTTGTTAGATTTTACTTACTAAATTTGCCCCAAACTCTGGTGGTTGGTTAGAATCATGATGAAGAATAAGAAAACTCCTACATATACATATAGGGCCTATTATTAGCCTCAAGCTGCACTAGGCACTAAGGATACAACATTAAACAAATAGACAAATCCCCTGACTGCCTGGAGCTCACTGTCATCTTAAATCTCAGTTTTCCTGGGTTGGGCTCACTTAGCCATTCAGCAACACCAATTCCATTTTTCCCATGTTGCTTAGAATGAATTCACTGCATTCATTCATTTCTATAATCTATCATTTTATCCTCTGTTCTGTTTGGGGCTTGATGCTAAGCTTTTAATATGCCCCAGCATCACCTGAGAACAACAGAGGATGAGCTATACCCACAAATGTTGGGGAGCCACGCCCACAAACTATGTCCTCAGGGAGTTCATGGGCCTGTAGGTCTGCTGTGAACAGCAATTGTTCAAAGCAGGTCAGAGAAGTGTAGACACTGTGATGCCTATCTCCTTGTTGGCCATTTCCCTTAAGAATGTAAAGAAATATTTAACAAGAAAAATGGAGCTAGAGTCCTCACAGCTGCTTTGAGAAATTTTGAAGAAAAGGCAAATCAGCAGGGAAGAGGAGGAGGGGATAGAAGAATGATTAAAATATCAAAGGGGAAATCAGTAAATTTGAAACCCCAGACCTGGAAACCATTAGAAGTCTGCTGGCAACTGTCAAGAATCAATATAAGAAATATGTAATTTTTAATAACTCAGAAATAAAGTATGCTGTTAGCATGCTAAGAATTGAGGTAGGGGGTGAAAAGAAGTAGGAGAAATGTGGTCTGTTAGCAATTATTGCAGATGCCAGGGCCAGCTGAAGGGGGTTACCCTCACCTTCTCAATGCAGTGTTCTGGGTTTCAGCCTCAATGCAGGACACACCAGCCTGACATCTTCAGGGCACATTCAGCATTTCTGATGCCCTCTGAGCTTCAAAACTAGGTCCATTTCATCATGTTTCCATTAGTTTCATCCCATTCAGGATACCAGCTGAGCATCACGCCAGTCTTAATGCCAGTCTCCTTTAACTGTAGAGTATGAGAGATTGTTCCCTGCTTTGTTTCCCTGTAGATAGAAGATTTTAAGAGGAAAGGGGCCTTAAAGATCACCTTCCCAGGGAGGAAACAGAAGCTCACAGATGGGGAAGAAGTGCCTAAAACCACCCAGCCACCTTTCCTAGCAACCAAGCCTTGCAAAGCCCACCCAGATGACTCAGCCACGCTCCCCCTCCGTGCACCTCTCAGTCATAAAGAACCTTACATTTCTTCCAACTTCATATCCTTCTTGACTCTTCAGGAGTATGAAGCAATTTGAATGAGCTTCCCTGTGCCCTGTCACAGACTGGAGCACATTAAGGGCAGGAAATTAGGCAGGGGCATGTTTGTAGATCCGGTACTGATTACTCTTCCATTCAAATTGTACATTCACCAATACGGAATGGATTTATCTCTAATTTATTAAAGGTCGGTCAGCATGGATTGATAAAGGAAAGGCCATGTCTGATAAATTCACCTAAATTGAATTCTTGGGCCACATTACCAAATCAGCAGACATAATTTATCTGGGTTTCAGGAAAGCATTTAGTGCTATACCATATAACAGATGCATTTACTAAGGCAAAGTATTGTGTGACGGTTAAGTGTCAGGTGGCAATTCTGGAAACAGGTTTAAAATGGCCCCAAACCGAGCACTGGGTGTACCACCAGGAGACACTTAAGAGTACAGAGAGAGAGGTCAGTCTGGGGGTCATTATTTCAAAGTCCTTGACCCTAATTATAATTTAATTTCCACAATGGTCATATCTCTTGAGAGCAAAATTGGGATGAAGGGGACAGTTTTAAAAGGAACAGACTGAAAACAAGTTCTAAATTTCTTTTTTTCAGTCAGACTGGCTCGGCAAAGGATGAATGAGTTATTCTCCCACCAAACGAACACAAATAAACAAAAGAACAAAGGAGGCCAAAGACTTGTGTCCAATAAAGAAATGCAGTGAGGAACTCAGAGCAGGACAGTGATGGGAAGCAGTGGGCTTCACTAACACTCTAAACTCAGAGTCTGTGTTGATAGCACAAGAGCAGTAGAAATGGAATTTAGAGTTCTTGGGATATAAATGGGGTCAAATAATTACATAACTATGAGTCATTAGTACCCTTGCTATGGCCTCAAAAGGCACGAGCTCCTAACTCTGGTTTGAATTTACCTCTTCTTAAAGTCAAGATTTATGCATCAGCCTTACATCTTTATTCAGGCAATGTGGAATGGATTTCTCTCTAATTCATTAAAGATCGGTCAGCATGGGTTGATAAAGGGAAACCCATGTCTGATACATTTGCTTAAATTGAATATTTCCTCTGGGCTACTGCTCAGGTGACCTGAGGTGACCGTCATTGAAAATGCATTCAGGCAGTCTTAAACTGAAATCTCTGCCTAACATCCTCACCAACTCCTTGACAACCCAAGAAAAGAGCAGTAGCAAAATGCAGGCACATTCTCTCACTCAGGAACAAGCTATGGTTTTGGGGCTTGGATTCAGTCACTAGTTTCCAGGTCTGCCGCAAAGTTGAAGCTGAGAGTGTCCACAAACCCTGAGCATCTCAGAGCAGCATCGAGCTTGTACACACTTGTACGCATTTGTTCTGTTTCCATGCCTGTCTCTCCCACTCCACCCTGGATCCCTGTTAACGCCAGCCAGGTGCCAGAGCCATCTCTGACTGATACTTCTGTCTGGGCAGACACTTCTTGTTTGGCACCATGTAGTATGTAATAGTTGTGTGTGTCAACTTGGAGGGTATTTTTGGATGGGACTAACATTTTGGTAAACTTTCAGTGAGCAGATTGCCCTCCATAATGTGGGTGGGCCTTATTCAGTCAGTTGAAGGCCTGAATAAAACAAAAAGACCAACCTCCCCTAGCAAGAGAGAATTATCCAGGAGAGCACCTTTGGACTTCATCTGTACCATTGGCTCTCCTGGGTCTCCATGCAGCTGACTCACCCTGTAGATTTGGATTTGCCAGTCTCCATAATCACATGAGCCAATTCCTTATAATAAATTTTTTTCCATGTATGTACATATTGTTGGTTCTGCTCCTCTGGAGAACGCTATCTAATACACAGGGGTATCAATAGTTTTACTTTCATCTAGATTTCTAGGATGTCCAACCTCAGCTGAGGTCTCAGCTTCAGGCAGTCTTAAACTGAAATCTTTAATTCTCTGTTTCTAGGAAACTCTCTGAATCTTCATGAAAAAAAAAAATGCAGGCACAGAACAGTAATAACCCAGGCTTGGGAACTAAATTAAAGATTTATTCTAAGAATTAAAGGAAACTCTGGGATATTGGAGCAAGAGAGTCCATGAAGTGTCATGAACAGAACACTACAGTATCAGAAAGCAGTTTAGAAAAAGGATCCAGTAGAATCATGACACTATTATTCTATCTGTCATTGCAGCCTTCCTCTAGCCTCATCATGTCTTTAATTTCATGGAATTTGGCATCTGAAATGAAGCACAAGAAAAAAGTAAAGGAATTAACTCCAACACATTTTTTTCTCCTTAATCTGAGCCTCCAGTAGAGTCAGAATATTATGGATGCAAGTTTTCACAGCCTCTCCTCATTGTGTTCAAATGGCATTTTTAACTACAGGCTCACAGGTATTATATATGAGGTTTATTTATTTATTCATTCATTCATCCAACTAACTAGCATATATTAACTATCCAAAGCCCTATACTAGTGCAGGAGGAATTAAAAGACATTCTTTATAGTACTTGTGCTCAAGACATTTTGCAGTCTAGTTGATCATAAAGATAACCAACCTGTATGAAAGTTTATGAAATATTTTTCTCCATTTAGAAAAATAGTTTAAAACCCAGAGAATAATATAACACACCCACATGTGTATCAATAACCCATGACCTGTCTAGGTCACGGCATGTTGGCAAATCCAGGCATGGCCTTGAACTATGAACTATGAGCCCATGAAGTCTGAAATACAGTTGGGAGAAAACAGATGGGCTGGCTTATGAGGTGGTGCTAGGGCAGCGGCCGGCTGAGCACCTGGAGAGAAAAGTAACTGGGTCCATCAGTCTCTATGACAACCTCAGCACCAAATACAGGATCTGGCCCTCAGTGGGTGCTCAATAAGTAGATATGGAATGAATAGATGAACAAATGAATGAATAAAATAATGGGGATGAAGATGAACAAGTACATACAAAATATATCATAAGCTAAAGGGAAATTGGGCTTTCAAAGGATGAAGCCAAGAGGCACAGCCGCCTGTGCATAACTCCTTTCACCACACTCGTAAGGGTTTAAAGCAAGAGTATCAATAGAATCAAAATTGTCAACTGTCATTAAATGTTAGGTTGAATGAAAGTGTAAACCACAAACTAACTGGTCCCTATTACATATAGGAAATTGGATGAGATTAATCTAAGAGGACTTCCTGAAGTAGGTCAGTTTTGGACTGAAATTTTTTTTTTAGAATTTTACAAAATAAGTATTAAGAATGTTCTGTGTACTTATGTACAATACGTATAAAAATGTACACACACACATACACATCTACCTCTACTTCTCAAAGTATATCCTCAGATGTTAAATCAAACAATTCTATTTTTGTGTGATCCTTATTTTCCTGTCACTTAGCTTGGGGGTAATCAGAATGGAGTAGGATTCCAATATGGAATTCCAAAATACTCAGACACAAACTGGCAAATTAGCCAGTGGTCCCCTAAGCACAATGTTCTTTGGCAAAGGAACATAACACTGCAAAGAAAGTGTATGTATTCATGGTATGGATTAATGACAAGGTCAGGAAGAGGTACCGTATTAGGTCTTTCAGATTTTCGTGTATGGTATAAGTAAGTGGTCCAGTTTCATTCTTCTGCATGTCACTGTCCAGTTCTCCCAGAACCATTTGCTAAAGAGACTTTTTTCCATTGGATACTCTTTCCTGCTTCGTCAAAGGTTTGTTGGCCGTATATTTCTGGGTCCACTTCTGGGTTATTTATTCTATTCCACTGATCTATGTGTCTGTTTTTGTGCCCATACCATATTTATCTTTATGCTTACAGCTTTGTAATAGAAGCTAAAGTCTGGGATTGTGATGCCTCCTGGTTTGTTTTCTTTTCCAACATTGCTTTGGCTATTTAGGGTCTTTTGTTGTTCCCTACAAATTTTAGGATTGTTTGTTCTAGCTCTGTGAAGAAGGCTGGTGTTATTTTGATAGGGATTATAGTCAATGTGTAGATTGGTTTGGATAGTATCAACATTTTAACACTATTTGTTCTTTCAATCCATAAGCTGTTTCTTAACAGCTGTCAGTATTCTCTGCCATTGCTATATCAAAGATTGCTTCTTCTGCTCTGTGCAGGAGACCATGTCCTGCCTCCTAGAGTCAGGGCCATTGCTCTTTTAGCATTTAAGTGACATAGGTCTTTTTCTTTTTTTTTTTTTTTAATTAAAAATTTTTTAACGTTTATTTATTTTAGAGAAAAACAGAGTGCACACAGGGGAGGATCAGAGAGAGGGAGACACAGAATCTGAAACAGGCTCTATACTCTGAGCTCTATACCCTGATGCAGGGCTTGACTCACAAACCATGAGGTCACAGCCTGAGCTGAACTTGGATACTTAACCAACTGAGCCACCCAGTCACCCACATCTAAGCCTTTTTCATTCTTTTCCTAGTTGTTCTTTTTTTTTTTTAAACCAATTTTTTCTGGGAGAATATGGAGTTTCCGAGAGAGTGTCTAGAAAGATTTGAGTGGCAGTATCCTGAACTTTCCTCCTAATAGCCTCTTTGGACCATTACCATACCCTTCTCAACACAATCACTCAATCCCTAAGGGTCAGGGGCAGTTCTCTTTTCTTTGGCCAAAAGACTTAATTGCATTTTCCCAGAGTTTTTCACCATTTCTCCCATGGTACCTAATGTCAGGGGCTTCCCCAAGGAGAGGGCCCTAAACTCAAGGCTATGACTCAATCAATCCAATTCCTGGGCAGTCATTGAGAACAAAAGGGGTATCTCACCCAGTAGAAAGGGATTAGCTAGAACAAGCTTGCTGGGATAAAGACAAGAACTCCCCCTTCTATGTCACCTGCCCAGTAGCAGAGAAATCCCAGGGACCCCAGGAGACCCAGTTGGAAGCAGAGCAGGCAGAGCCAATACACCATCTGGAGGATATGCAGAATGGGGGGTGGCCGCATCCTGATGACACTGGGAAAGTCAGGGCCTGTCTGTCCTTAACTCTAAACCCCATGGCCTGTGGGTTAAAGACTCTTACAAGGTAAAGGCCTTTCATTGGTTGAAGAAATTAAATGACTGTCTCAGAAAAATGGATACTTTTTCTTGAAACCAAATGGGGTTAGAACAGGGCCAGTTCACAAGCCTTTATGAGAGTAGGGTTTCTGGGCACCTGGACAGATGTTCTCATAGTGGTGTTTCAGGGTATGTTTGGCAAAAATGAACAGAAAAACAGTGAGGATGCTTTTCTTCCTACCAGGCAGGTCTTCAGAATTATAAGTAGGTGTTTTTTCTTCTTTTTTGTTAGTTGTTGTGTCTATTTGTTTTAAAATTCTGTGAGTAAAAGATACAGAACTCTTAAAAAACAGATGTAAATCTAAAATATTTTTCTTTTAGAGAAAGAAAAAGCCCTCCAATGGTATTCTGAAATGTTTCCAGGCTCTGAGCAGAGATTTGAGAATTGCTCCCCTGACCTCACATACATCCCATCAAGATTTGGAGTAGGCAGACAGAAAGAGCTTTCTCCACAGACATGATCTGGTCATTCCTCATTTCTTCTCCCATTCCAATGGCTTGCCTCCCTTTATTACACCCAATATGATAGACAGCGATGACGTCCAATTAAAGCATTTCCTTTCAAATGCATTTGGAGACACAGTTTTCTTCGATTCTCAAATAGAGATGTTACAAAAAAAAAAAAAAAGCAAGCTTGCCAGAATGTGTCTTGACAAAATACAGGACATAAAGGCTGGAAGCCATCCTGTGCTCTTTTCATCTCCTTCACCATAATTACATAAATTATTTCCTGGGGCTGGAAACACCAATCCTTATTTCAAAAGGACAAGTTTTCTAAATTCATATGTGGAGAGATGAAGAAAATATTGTTAGTGGGAAACTGGCCAGGGGAATCATCAACACATGTCTGTAGGACTGTCCCGGACCCCTGGTCCATGTGGATATGTACAGCAAATGTCATTGGTACCTGGCCTATACTTTGCATCCCAATCAAAAAGGCCATTGGGTGTCATTATGCTTACTGTACTGGCAGTGAAACTGAAGTCCCTGAGGATGAGTTCATATATCCAAATTCAAATTTATACAAGCTCTTCAGAGATGGAGCTGAGTAGACTCAGTCTTAGGCTATATCCTAATTAGCCAAATAGACCTTGGGTAATATTACCAACTGGTCTTCCTCTAAAGGAATGTTGCCATTAAGAAATCCTAAGCTTGATTTAGAATAGAGCTTCTTAAACTGTATCTACTAGCCTATACCTCAGGAAGCTATTCTACTGCAGAAAAGAACAAACATGGAGAGAAGGAAGGAAGAGTTGTATGTCTTCTTGTCTTCTGGTCCTTCTTGATTCAGTCAAACCTTCAGGCTTCACATGTGGTTTGTGTTTTGACTTAGTAGATTAATGATTTCTTAAGCTTTTCATGCAATTATTGTAGTTATTATTATTTTAGTTTCATAAGGGAGGCAAGAAAGAGAGGGTATTTACTGCAGTGATTCAGTGGAGGTATTTGGGTAAGGCCACTATAATCATAAACTAGCTTCCCAGTACCATTTGAAACACTGCCAATTCACTTATCACTGACATTTTCCTTGAGAACAGACCTTCTCTTCTCTCCTCATGTCAGCTTGCCAAAAAGCATTATATTGCCACAGCCAGCTACAAGATGGGATGAGATAGAAGTGTGCATTAATTGTATTCTGAAGGCTGCCATAAATTCACTGCAGTGAATCCGGATAGGGAGATTAAACAGCATTTAAGAACATTTTCCAAAAAATAAATCAAGTATAAAATAATGGTTTGTGTAGGCTAGAAATAAGTTGACAGAGGATGACTTTAATTTATGTATGTTTCATATTGGGTCACCATTCTTCAAGAGAAAGAGTTCTGTACAACTCTCCACAGAAATTTGTTCGATCCCCTGCACATCTACTGAATAATACTGTTCATGACCTGTTGGGTCATGTCATGAACTGGACTACTTAGGGATACCAAAGGGAGAGAGTGAATATCAGAGCTTAAAGGAAGAAGTGACAAGTATTTGACAAAGAGAAGTCTGAGAATGTGAAAGAAAATGACAAATATTAGAGCCAAGAGTTAGATGAATTTAGGGTGACCACACAATTTGTTGTCCAAACTGAGATACTTTTGAAAGATAAAAGGGGCACTGCAAACATTGTGCCAGGACAGCAAACACAAGCTGGCACCCCCCTGGCAAATTAGCACATGTGGTCACCCTAAGCACAATGCTCTTTGGCAAAGGAAACATACTGCAAAGAAAGTATATGTATTCATGGCATGGATTAATGACAAGGTCAGGAAGTGGTACTGAATTCGTTTTCTAAGGTTTCCATAATAAAATACCGCAGACTGGGTTGCTTAAAAACAGAAATTTATTTTCTTTCAGTTCTGGATGCCAGAAGTCTGAAATCAAGGTGTCCACAGGGGTTGGTTTCTTCTGTGGCCTCTCTCTTTGAATTGTAGGTGCCTGTCTTCTCGATGTGTCTCACATGGTCTTCTCTCTGTGTCCAGATTTCCTCTACTTAGGACGATACCAGTCATATCTGGTAGGGCCCACCCTAACAACTTCATGTTAACCTAATTACCCCTTCAAAGACTCTATCCACAAATACATCATATTCTGACATATTGGGGGTTAGGACCTCAACATATGAATTGGAGGGGCTGGGGACATCAATCAGTCTCTAACAGGTACTGATTCCTAAACAAAGGCCAAAATTTTTATAAAAGCCGTTCATGCATCCGAGAATAGCTGGGCTCTTCAAAAGATCAAGTGCTCTAAGCTGCTGAAATTCTTACACTCACCAGGCAGAGATCACAGGAGGTGGGTCACATGCCAGCATAAAAGACGAAGCAAAGTTTTGCAATTAAGAGCAAGATTGATGTTTAAAATATTTCACTGATATGCTACAGACCCTGACAAACCAGTATGAACAGCAGCCATGCCCAAGCTGGAGCAGAGCCCTAAAGACTTTCTGCTATGTCTAGGGCTAGCCCTCAGCTGACGGATTATGAAGGAGGCTTGCTGGTAGAGCTGGTTCTGAAGAAGAGGCTGGAGGAGTTAGAGTAGCCGGAGGTGGGGTGGGGATTATGAGGCTCGAGGAAACAACTGTTTACTAACTGTGTAGACCTAGTCCGTATTTTCACAACCAGTGCAGCTGTACCTGTGAGCACCAGCTACATGTCAGCCACGGTTAAGAGAAGAGAAATGGGAGTTTTACCACTTACAAGCTGTATTGTCTTGTCTAGTAACATCTCTTTAGGCTTTAGTACATTAATCTCTGTGGGAGCTGCATGTCCACTAGACACTGGCTTCCAAGAAGCAGGATGGTGTCAACTTCCTTTCACTGTCTTTCCTTTTCCCTTTCCTTTGCTGCTGCTCAGAAATGATCTGAGATGCTAATGGAAGTCTCTCACGTAATCAGAACCACTACTTGTGGCTTGGCATTATGAAGTTAGCTTTTGAAAACGAGCCGTTGAGGCCATGAAAGTTTATTTGAGAATAAAAATCCAGAAAAGTTTCTATGGACCAGGGAGGGCTTTCAGCCTTATTCAAAACCCACTCACATGGACATTTAAACTCTCTTAGAAGGCAACAAACTATGCGCTAACAATTTTGCATGTATCTAGGTTGAATTATGCTGAGTTCCCTGGGCTTCCTCCTCTTATAATCTGGGCATTGTATTTTCCAAACTTACAAAGAAGAAACAAGTGACAAGCAGGGTAAGGGGCATAGTATTAAAGGCTAGCTGTAATGGCAGGGTGATAGTGAAATGTCAGTTACCCCAGCCCCCACCCCACCCCCAGCTTAGAAGCAGCTCAGCTAGAAAATATTTTCACCACATCAAGTTACATCTCACAGAAAATAATGATAGTATATTTACCATTTCTTCCATAATCATAATAACAAGAAACTGGCATAAGAAATTATTGCAAGGAAGTACTCCTGAGGTACCAGGGTTCCTGAGTGAAGGAGAAGAATTTTGTGCTTTTACTGTGTTTAAAATCAAAGCAGAGTCTCCTCCCTGGAGGCATAAGGGTGATTCTTTCTTTCTTTCTTTCTTTCTTTCTTTCTTTCTTTCTTTCTTTCTTTCTTTCTTTCTTTCTTTCTTTCTCTCTCTCTCTCTCTCTCTCTCTCTCTCTCTCTCTTTCTTTCTTTCTTTCTTTCTTTCTTTCTTTCTTTCTTTCCTTTTTTCCTTCCTTTCAAGGATGACTCTTTAAAGTTCCATCTAGCTTGTGGATAATGAGGATGATAATGCATGAAGGCAGTAAAAGCCAAGAATTCTGTGCAAAGTTTTGTGGATGAAGAATGAGTATAAATCCTTAAAAAAATTTTTTTAAAACAAAAGTAAACAAAACTCTCTGATTTTCTTTCCTGGATTTATTGTAAAGCCATTTTCAGGGAATTTGGGGGGAAACATTAGATCAGGAGATCATTTTATGTAATAAATAATGCCAGTCATAGGCTAGACAGGTATCTTACTCAGCTTGGCAGAGGGACGGGGAAACCCACCAAGCAAAGAGAAGATTATGCTGTATTGGAGCTAAATCAGAAGAAAATATTGCTGGGAGGATCTTCATATTTTGCATCTAATATGGCGGATGGAAAGGGGGGAGGATAATGACCACCAACAGTGGATAGGAAATGGTAACTAAGTATGGCAGCTCCAAGAGGATAGATGGGACCTGGAATCCCAGAGTGCTCAGAGTCACTTCAGAGTTTACAGGTGATGATTCCCTTTGATTCATGGCTGTGGTTCTTAAGGGCAAAAGAACTTAGTTAGCTGGAGATGGGATGCAAACCCAAGGCAAGGCTTCTCCAGCTGGGAAAACAAAAGATGTTTGGAATGATGTTGATGAAAGCTTTTTGAAAGTGAGAGGTACGGAAAGAGTGCAAAAGGAAGGCAGCTGGGGCTTGTCCAGGTCAGCTAATGATGCATGGTGCTGCTGACACAGCAGTTCATCCAGCCAGGGCGGGAGAGAGCTACCTAGGGGACCTGCCCTTGTTCTTAGGGCTGGACCCAAAAAAGTCCAGGTCAGGGGAGGCCTCACCACTTGGTTTGTAAGACTTTTCTTCTTGTGCTTTAATTTAAATTCTTACCACTGGGACAAACTTAACTAAAACTTAGCTTAAATGTTCTCTTTTCATCCTTCACCTCCTCTAGCAAGTATTTGGTTTCTAAGATGAGAAATCAACAGGGGAAAGGACATTAGGCAAGGTTATAAAATGGAATGAAATGCCTCTTGTTTCATCTTTTTTTTTTTTAAATGTATGCCTGGTGCTTTGTTCTTGAGGCTGAGAAAATCCCAACCCAGATATTAAATACGTACCCACTTGGTGATCATCTACCCATCCCAGGGACCCAGGGAACTGTGAGTCTTGGTAAACAGGTCTGCCAAGTTGTGAGATTGGGCCTATGTGATCTGAAATGTAAAATGTTGTACATGACAACATACTGCATTTTAATCTTTTTTTTTCATGTTGTTTCTCTGAGACAAGATGACATGTACCACAAAGTCAGTATCTGTGATGGTCTTAGAATTTATAAATTCAAATTACACATCCCACATCACCTTCTCCTCATTATTATTAAGTGAGCTCTAACCCTTTGTACATAATGCCACTGTGGGGAACTCATTGTCTCTGGAAGTAGTTCATTCCATCATCAAACTTTGGCACAAAATGGACTCTAAATTTGACAAAGGTTTTTCCAGGTGGCAACAATAAAGCTGATATGTTGCTATACAAAGGTTGCAACCATCTAAACCCACACTGCAGAAAGTGCTCTCCTATTCAGGATCCACAGCGATGGTCATGCTCTTCCCATGCCACCAAGTTCTATGGAAACACAATTCAGATGCACTCCTGTTTAGAAGTAGGTCTCATTTTGGTGATAAAGCCTTACCTCTTCCACAGTGAATTGAGCTTAGACATTCGAAAGAATTCCCTCACGTGAAAGATTTTACGCATTGGAAATCTTACTATGAAGAGGAAGTGGAGAAGAGAGAATGTCCTTCTCTAAATATCTTTTGACGTTTTACCAACTCTAATGCCTGTGGGTCACACCTGAGACAAAGGAATGCTCTAGCCGCTCTCTCCTCTCTGTGGTCTGGTACTTCCCATACAGTGGCAAGATTGTCTCAGAGATTAGTTCATAACACAGGTCAGTAAACTACAGCCCATGGACCAGATCTGTTCCTTTGCCTGGTTCTGGAAGCCCTGTAAGCTAAGAATGGTGTTTACATTTGTTAGGGGGCTAAAAAAAAAAAAAAAAAAGAAAATTAAAGCAAAGAGAACTTTTTTGTGTGTGACACAGGAAAGTTATATGAAATTCAAATTTCAGTGACCATAAAGCAATGCCTTCCAAGAAAACAGCCATGCTCATCATTTATGTGTTGTCTACAGCTGATTTCATGTTACAAGAGCAGAGCTGAATAGTTATGATAGAGACCATATGGCCTACAAAGCCTCAAATGTTTTCTATCTAGACTTTAATGGATAAATTTGCTGACCCTGATATACATCTTCCCCAAGTCTTCCTGATCATAATAACTTAAATCCAACGATCTGTCGGTTTACCTGCATCTGTGTCCTCAGAGGCCATTGTTTACAAAGCTTTCTGTACAGCGCCTGGCACATGCTAGATGCTCAATAAATGCTTAGTATATATATTACATATATATACACATAATAGATTTTAAATATATATAACCAATTGTACATACAATACATATTGGTTATATTCAATACAAGAAGTAATTTCATTGTAAAACCAATGGAATTGAAAAACAGAAGCTCAGAAGATGAAAACCCAATAGTACTTCTTGTTATAAATAGCGCAGTACAGTTTTTCTTGGTGAGTAGGCGGTTTGCACTAAAATATCCTCTGTCCTCTCTGTATGAGATCTAGTGGTCCTAGACTCTCTGGCTTCTAATTACAAAGCAAAATCTTATAATGCCAATAAGAAGACCAGCCTCTATACCTTTTAAGGGCAATCTTCTTGATTACAAGCAGCCACTGACCAAAGACATCAATTAGAGAGGGAGATTTCTTAAACCCTGGGGCTAGAGTTTAGTTAAAAACAACTTGGAAAGTGGTTTAACTCTTTGCCAACCCCCCACCCCCCCAGCACACAACGTTCAAAGCAAGCCATTATTTCCCACAAAAATCACTCTGTGTTTCTTGTTGGGTGGCTCGTCTCTCCTAAATGCCATTATCCTGTTTAAAGCTAAAATCAAGGAGATATGAGCATGGGAGATACAGTTCACTTTGTTTCTTCCTATCTCTTTATCCCATTTCGAAATGCCTGGTCCTGGATTTAGAGCATTTGGAAGTTTCAAAACCCTTTGGGAGGTTGGAGACATAAACTGAAGCTATGCCTGCCCAGCAGCGACTCGAGAGGCCTGCTGTCATACACCACGTCTTAGGAAGAGCCTAGCATTCCTGCACAGAAGCCAGGCAGGCTGGGAAATAGAATGGCAAGGAGAAACTTAGAGAGGTTCCAGAAAGAGAACCAAGAAATGTCTCGTCATCCAAACAGAACTATGCACTCTATAGTTCATGTATATTTTCAAGCATTCAGAGTGAGATTTGTGCAAATTAAGTGCAAACCAGAGCAATGCCACATCCATATGCTTGTTCAGTCAGTCACTCACTCACTCTGTCTGTCCCCTCCTCTATGACGCCCTCTTTAATTTGTAGGGTTAGACCTAGTCACTGTCTCTTTATTATTCTCATAGCTTTTCACACTTGGCTTTCTTTCAACCCCTATGCATTATACAGCCTAATGACTAGTTCTTAGTGGCATACTTCAGCCTCTAGGGGGAGTTCAAGTCCCCAAACACTGAAAAGGAAGAGTTCTATTGTGATGTGTGGGTCAAGAACACAAATTGGACCAAGGTGGAGCATTTGTGGGACAAGCAACGAGGTTCAAAACTCTTGGTCCTTTCCAGAGTGCCCATTGAGACTTCTCTTCAGAATCTGTCTTGCCCTATTAGCTTTCGTAGAAAAGCCCTTTACAAAACTTGCTTCACTTTTTCATTCTCGTACTGCCCACGTAGCTGCTATGATAGTCTAGGCAAAAGGATTCTCACAGTTCAAATACAATCTAAATAGTTCATGAGGAAAGGGGGTCAGATAGGCATTTCATAAAAGGCTCCAATTAATAATAAGCGACAAGGTAAATATTGGTTCAGCCACTATGGAAAACAGAATGGAGTTTCCTAAAAAATTAAAAGTAGAACTACCATATGATCCAGCAATTCCACTTCTGGGTGTTTATCTGAAGAAAAGGAAATCACTAATTCAAAAAGATGCACGTACCCCTCTCCTGTGTTCATGACAGCATTATTTACAATGGTGAAAATATAGAAATAACCTAAGTGTCCATCAACAGATGGATAAAGAAAATGAGACACACACATGTGCATGCACACACATGACAGAATGTTATTCAGCCATGAAAAGCAATGAGATTTTGCCATTTGTGACAATATGGATGGACCTAAGGGAATTATGCTAAGTGAAATAAATCAGGCAGAAAAAGACAAATACTAAATGATCTCACTTATATGTGGAACTTTAAAAAAGCCAATAGATACAGACAGCAGACTAGTGGTTGCCAGAAGCAATCAACAGTATATTTCTGCAACTTTAGTTTAAACTATGCCATAAATTAATCACCATGAATATGATAAACTGTATATCAAGAGATTTACAACCAGGAATTGAGTGCTGCCAAATTCCTGATCATTAAAACAGAAAACATACTCCAGATTTTCTGTAAAACATTGGTAAAATGGATTTATCCAGCAAGAATACTAAAATATATTATGACAACACCACATTAAATTTATTCATCACAGAATTTTTGAAAGAAATCTATACTGTGAAAATATCCTAGTTTTTCTTGCATTTTAAGGAGTACAGATTATTGGGAATTATTCAGGATACAAAAATATTTAAAACACAAAACTTTGCTTAACAAAATATCATAATTTATTTTGGGATGACCATTTATCCCCCACAGACCCAAAATGTTTCTTCTCTTTTGAAGTTACAGTTATAAATCTACACTCTTTTTTAAATGTTTATTAATTTTTGAGAGAGAGAAAGAGAGCGAAAGCACGTGCACACAAGTGGGGGAGGGGCAGAGAGAGAGGGAGACACAGAACCCGAAGCAGGATCAGGGCTCTGAGCTGTCTGCACAGAGCCCGACAGGGGGGTGGGGGTGGGAGGGAGGCTCAAACTCAGGAGAACCAGGAGATCATGACCTGAGCCAAAGTCAGACACTTAACTGACTGAGCCACCCAGGCGCCCCATAAATCTACACTCTTAATTCAATTTATTACTATCTCAGTAAGGTGGAGGAAATGTTCAAACTGACCCATGGAATGCAATATGCCTAGAAGAGGCAAGAACAAGGGAGGGGTTGGGCAAAATGTGGGAAGGGAGTCAAAAAGTACAAACTTCCAGTTATAAAATAAATAAGTCATAGAGATGTAATGAATAGCATTTAAAAAATATATAAATATTGAGAAAGGAGTATTCAGAGACTCATGCCCCACACCTTACCACCAGAGAAAATCCTTTATTTGTCAATTAAATTTCCAAAGTCTCCTCTCCACTTCTTCTAATTTTTTAAATGTTTATTTATTTTTGAGAGAGAGAGAAAGACAGCAGAGACAGAACACAAGTAGGGAAGGGGCAGAGAGAGAAAGAGAGACACAGTATCTGAAGCAGGCTCCAGGTTCCGAGCCATCGGAACAGAGCCTGACAAGGGCCTTAAACTCACAAACCGTGATATCATGACCTGAGCCGGACACTTAACTGACTGAGCCACCCAGATGCCTCTCTCCATTTCTTAAAGGAAGATTTTTCTTCTTCTTGAGAGCAAAGCTAACTAGATCTGCTTTATGAGATCTGGTGAGGAGAAAGGCAGGAATGGAGGGAAGGAAAAAGAAAGACTGTGGGCTGGAAGGAAGGTTTGGGAGCAGCTTCCTGAATAAGAGAAATGGATGGGAGGAGAAAGCAAGTTCATGTAAACATTTCTGTGGATCCCTTTTAAGTTCATGTAGCATAAAGACTAGAACCCCCTTTTATCTACTCTTGGTTATGAATTTGTATTTGAAATGCGACAGTGTTTGAGACTGAACTACATGGGTCTCCACCATGGTCTCCAGGTTCATTTGAGCTAGAGAGGAAGTGTTCATTTGCCCATTCCCATTTGCATATTTCCTTCAAAACCCATAGTGGTAGCTGGCTGAAGGTCTGCAGTCTGGGGACATTTGTCCCACTCCTTGTGATGAATATCTGACATAGTCCAGCAGATCATGGCAACTGGAGGCATGAGGGACCAGGATCTGGGTGTAAGGTCCACTTAGGGACATTAAACTGCAGCAACAGCCCAAACTGTCAGTGGAAATTCCCAGGTGGGAAGCAAGATTCCTGCCCTGGGAGAAGATCTGCAGGAAGTAATCTGTTGAAAGCAGGGATAATCATTCATTGTACAGCCATAGCAACTTGTCTTTTCATGAGCAAAAATCCAGAGAAATTATGGGACAGATTTTAAAAGATGAAGTCTGCTATTAACAGGTATCCTCTACCTCTGTGTAGAAATGCTTAGATTTTGGGGTGACATCTCACATATATCATCAGGAATCTGGTCTTGGCATTAACATATTCAGTTCTGGATTCAGGGCAAGGTCATCTGCAGGCTCTTGGTGGGGTAGATGGAATGGTATTTGATTTTTCAATTTTACTTTTTCTGTTTAACTCACCATAGATGCTAGGGGTGCAGGATGAGCAGATTAATCCAAAAGGAACAGAGAGGATCTGCTTTAGCAGGAAAGGTAAATCAGGAAGAGAGGTTCCTGCTGCCATTGACATAGAAGAACTTACAAAAACAGCATAGATTGGTTAATAAGGACCTGGGCCCAAGACTGCTGAGATTTGAATCTTGGTGTCACCATTTACTCTCTAGATGACCTGGGAGATGCTCTTTAACTTCACTCTGCCCCAGTGCCCTTATCTTTGAGGACAGACTAGATAGACTTTATGGGGTTATTGTAAGAATTAAATGAGCTGACACATGTAAAGCAACTAGAACAGTGCCTTGAACATGGCAAATGCTCACTGTTTGCTGCTATTATTTCCCATGCATAAGGAAATGAAAGGCTGAGAAAAGAAAAAGTTTGAAGGATAAATCTGGTTAAGTATATTATTTTGCTGGAAAGTGTATTTTAATTTTACAAGTAAATTATTTAATCGGAAAACACATGCACCTTATATCATACATTTTTAAAGTTAATCTCAATTTGTTTTTCAAGGGAAAATATTTCTTGGTCATATAAATACATAAACTATATTCTGGAGTCCACCAAGAAATCATAATTTGTAACAATGTTCTAATATCCTTGTTTATATCACAATACATATGAGCAAGGGTGAGGAAAAGTGTCCTTACAATGTCATATGCACAAATTTTCTGATATTGTGGTGATTCGCCTCAATGGAAAGGTCACTCACATTTCTAATTGATCATGGAGTCTCAATATTCGTGGGTTAACCCAAGCAAGGATAAAGTGTGGCTTGCAATGGTGTTGTTCCATTTCTAGGGAAGCAGTTACCACCAAACCAAGCCATGCACCAGTGCAGGGCTGATGGCCTAAAAATCACCTGTGGAACTTGTTACTATATGGATCATAGGTTAGTCCCCAGAATTCTACCCAGAATGGGGTCTCTGTGGATGACTCTCATGCATAGCCAGATTAGAGAGCCATTGTACTTGGAAAGAGGGAGTTTGGGGAGGGGCAAGATGGCAGAGAAGTAGGGAGCTCTGTAATCTTTGGCAACCCACATCTATCAAACTGAGAAGGACTGAAGCAACAAAACTCTGATCTGCAAGAGTGGGAGGAGAACACAGACTCCAGAAAGAAGGGAACCTCAAAGATGCCTGAGTAAGTGAGTGTGAACTGGAGAAATTAAAAAATGGCCAGGCCCCAGAGGCATGGAGGGGTGGGAGCACCAGCCCAACACAGGGAGAGCACGAGGTGCACTGGAGAGACAAGGGGAAGAGAAAGAGAGACTGAAAACACTCATAGAACTGTCTCTAGAGAAGAGATAAAAAAAACTTGCCCTGGTACAGAGAGAGATATTGTCACCCCATATATAACCACCGGGCACAGGGAGAGAAATCCGTCCCATCTATCTGGTGAATTCTTCCTTGGGCTCTGCACAGTGGTGCCCATTCCAAGTGGCACCAGGAAAATCAGCCCCCTCCTCCTATGCGATCCCAGCTAGGAAGCCAGCGGCCAGCAGAGGCGCATCTCATCTCCAGCGGTGTCATGAAAATGCATGGACTAGGATTTGGAAGCGAGGCAGAGCTTGAAAATACAACTTGGGCCACTTGCGACACAGTGAGATCGGACTCAAAAGAGCAGCTTGCAATGCTTAGTCCTAGCGGAGCTTGGGGAACCACCATTCTTCTCCCCACAACTACCAAGGCGGGCCTCAGAGAGCAGCCCCCAAGACTGACCTGCCTAAACCAAACCACGCCCATCATGGCAGGAGAGCTGCTCCACTTTTGCCCCCCCCTTTTTTTTCCATCCAGATATATTTTTCCCTTATCATATTCTTAACTCTCCCCTCGGCTGGTTATATGCTTTTAGACTGTCCATTGTCTTTTCTGTCCCCCTCCTCCTTTTTTTTTCTTTTCCTTTTCCTTTTCCTTTTCCTTTTTCTTTTCTTTTCTTTTCTTTTCTTTTCTTCCTTTCTCCTTATGGTTTGCTTGTTTGTTGGATTTTTCTGTGCGGTGTCATGCTCTTCTTCCCTGTGTGTTTGTCTGTTTTCCTTTTCAGGGCTACCTCAAGAAACAAGCCAAAGTACACAAGGTGAAGGGTCCCAAATATCACTGAGTAGGGAAAAAAAATAATCAAAGTCACAATAAGAGAAACTGAGAAACCAAAAGACATCATTAAAAGAACACTTCTGAATGGACAGTCCCTGGACAGTCAATGAGTCTCCTTTAATATAGCAATACTCACAAGTGCAAAGTGCATAACAAGCTTTTAAAACTGAGACAGAAAGCTAGTCTAAATGACAAAACAGAAGAACTCTCCTCTAAATAAATTCCAGGAAGAAGTTACAGCTACAGAATTGCTCAAAACAGATATAAGCAACATAACAGAGCAAGAATTTAGAACAATTGTCATAAAATTAATCGTTGGGCTTGTCTGAAAGACATCAGAGAAGCTATTGATACAAAGACTAGGGACATTAAGAATAGCCATGATGAGTTTAAAAATGCTGTAACTGAGGTCCATAATAAGTGAAGGCAGCCACTACACAGACTGAAGAGGCAGAGAGGAGAATAGGTGAATTAGAAGACACAGTTGTAGCAAAAGAGGTAGCCGAGAAAAAGAGAAATTGGTCTAGGAGCACGAAAGGAGAATTCGAGACCAGAGTGATACAATCCAGAGGAAGAATATCCGTATCATTGGAATTCCTGAAGAAGAAGAAAGAGAAAAAGTTCCAAGGGGTTCTTGATCAAATTATAGCTGAGAACTTCCTGAATTTGAGGAAAGAAATAGACATGGAAATCCAAAAGGCACAAATAAATCCCTTAAGACATAACTTGAATCGACCTTTGGCATGACATATCATAGTGAAACTGGCAAAATATAAAGATAAAGAGAGAATTCTGAAAGCAGCTAGGGATAAAAGGGCCCTAACATACAAAGGGAAACATATCAGAGTGGTTACAGACCTAGCTAATGAAACTTGGCAGGCCAGAAAGGAATGGCAGGAAATCTTCAACGTGATGAACAGAAAAAATATGCAGCCAAGAATCCTTATCCAGTGAGCCTGTCATTCAAAAATAGAAGGAGAGATAAAGGTGTTCCCAAGTAAACAAAAGTTGAGAGAATTCATCACCACTAAACCAGCCCTACAAGAAATCCCAAGAGGACTCTATGAGGGAAATGTTGCAAGGAATACAAGGTACCAGAGACATCACTACAAACATGAACTCTACAGAGAACACAATCAATCCAAACTCACATTTTTCATTGATAACACTGGATGTAAATGGAATGAATGCTCCAACCAAACGACCCAGGGTAGCAGAATGGATAAAAAAACAAAACCCATCTATTTGTTGTCTACAAGAGACTCATTTTAGACCTGAAGGCACCTTCAGATTGAAAGTAAGGGGATGGAGAAATATCTATCATGTGACTGGTAGTCAAAAGAAAGCCAGAGTAGCCATACATATATCATACAAACTGGACTTTAAAGTAAAGGCAGTAACAAAAGATGAAGAAGGACATTATATAATAATTACAGGGTCTCTCCATCAGGAAGAGTTAACAATTATGAACATCTCTGTGCCAAATTCAGCAGCACCCAAATACGTGAAACAATTAATCACAAACAGAAACAATCTTATTGATAAGAATGTGGTAATTGCTGGGACTTTAATACTCCACTTACAGCAATGGATACATCAACCAGATAGAAAATCACTAAAGAAACAATGGACCTGAACGACACATTGGAACAGATGGAATTGATAGATATATTTAGAATTCTACACCCTGAAGCTAGGAAATTCACCTTCTTCTTGACTGTGCATGGCACATTCTCCAAGATAGATCACATACTTGGGCATAAAGCAGCCCTCTATAAATATAAGTGAATTGAGATCATACCATGCACACCTTCAGATCACAAAGCTATGAAACTTGAAATTAATCCCAGGAAAAAAGTCTGGAAAACCTCCAAAAATGTGGAGGTTAAAAACCACCTTACTAAAAAATGATTGGGCTAATCATGCAATTAGAGAAGAAATTAAAAAATACATGGAAACAAATGAAAATGAAAATACAACAATCCAAACTCTCTGGGATGCAGCAAAGGCAGTCCTAAGAGGAAAATATATTGCAATCCAGGCCTATTTCAACAAAATAGAAAAAGCTCAAATTCAAAACCTAACAGAGAACCTAAAGGAACTAGAAGGGGAGAAGTAAGAGCACCCCAAACCCAGCAGAAGAAGAGAAATAATAAAGATTAGGGAAGAAATAAACAATATAGAATCTAAAAGAAATTTAAACAGATCAGTGAAACCAAGAGTTGGTTTTTTGAAAAAATAAACAAAATTGTTAAACCTCTACCCAGGCTCCTCAGAAAAAAAAAGAAAGAACACCCAAATAGACAAGATCATGAAGGAAAATAGATCTATTACAACCAATCTCTCAGAAATACAGTCATCAGGGTCATCATAATATGAAAAATTATATTCTAACAAACTGGACAACCTAGAAGAAATAGCAAATTCCTAAACACACATGCACTACCAAATTCAAACAGGAAGAGATAGAAAATCTGAACAGACCCATAACCAGTGAAGAAATTGAATAAGTTATCAAAAATCTCCCAATGAATAAGAGCCCAGGGCCAGATGGCTTCCAAGGGAATTCTACCAGACATTTAAATTTTTTTAAATGCTTTTTATTTATTTTTGAGAGACAGAGAGAGACAGCTGGAGCAGGGGAGGGTCAGAGAGAGAGGGAGATACAGAATCTGAAACAGGCTCCAGGCTCTGAGCTAGCTGTCAGCACAGAGCCAGACGCAGGGCTTGAACCCACGAACCGTGAGATCTGACCTGAGCCAAAGCCAGATGCTTAACCGACTGAGCCACCCAGGCGCCCCTCTACCAGACATTTAAAGCAGAGTTAATACCCATTCTTCTCAAGCTATTCCAAAAAATAGAAATAAAAGGAAAACTTCCAAATTCATTCTACAAAGCTAGCATCACTTTGCTTCCCAAACCAGATAGAGACCCAACAAAAAAAGAGAACTACAGGCCAATATCCTTAATGAATACAGATGCAAAAATACTCAACAAGATACTAGCAAATCGAATTTAACAGCATATAAAAAGAATTATCCACCATGATCAAGTGGGATTCATTTCTGGGTTGCAAGGCTGTTTCAATATTCACAAATTCATCAGTGTGATACACCACATTAATAAAAAATATATAAAAATTATATGATCCTGTCAAAAGATGCAGAAAAAGCATTTGACAAAACACAGCATCCTTTCTTAATAAAAAAACCCTCAGGAAAGTCGGGATAGAAGGAAGTTACTTAAACATTATAAAAGCAGTTTATGAAAAGCCCACATCTGATATCATCCTCAATGGGGAAAAACTGAGAGCTTTCCCCCTGAGATCAGGAACATGACAGGGATATCCACTCTCACCACTGCTGTTTAACATAGTGCTGGAAGCATCAGCAATTAGACAACAAAAGGAAATAAAAGGCATCAGAATTGGCAAAGATGAAGTCAAACTTTCTCTTTTCACAGATGACATGATACTCTACATGGAAAACCTGACCAACTCCACCAGAAGCCTGTTAGAACTGATCCATAAATTCAGCAAAGTCGCAGGGTACAAAATCAAAGTACAGAAATTGGTTGCATCTTTATACACCAATAATGAAGCAACAAAAAGAGAAATCAAGAAACGGATCCCATTCACAATTGCACAAAAAAACCATGAAATACCTAGGAATACACCTAACCAAAGATGTAGAAGACCTGTATGATGAAAACTACAGAAAACTTATGAAGGAAATTGAAGAAGACACAAAGAAATGGAAAAACATTCCACGTCCATGGATTAGAAGAATAAACATCATTAAAACGTCATTATTACCCAAAGAAATCTACACATTCAATGCAATTTCAATCAAAATTGCACCAGCATTCTTCTCAAAGCTAGAACAAACTATCCTAAAATTCATATGGAACCACAAAAACCCCCAAATAGCCAAAGTAATATTGAAGAAGAAAACCAAAACGGGAGGCATCACAATCCCAGACTTTAGCCTCTACTACAAAGCTGTCATCATCAAGACAGTATGGTGTTGGCACAAAAACAGACATGTAGATCAATGGAATATAATAGAGAACCCAGAAATGGACTCACAAATGTATGGCCAATTAATCTTTGACAAAGCAGGAAAGAGTATCCAATGGAAAAAAAGACAGCCTCTTTAGCAGGTGGTGCTAGGAGAACTGAACAGCAACATGCAGAAGAATGAAACTAGACCACTTTCTTACACCATTCACAAAAATTAACTCAAAATGGATAAAAGACCTAAATGTGAGACAGGAAGCCATCAAAATCCTAGAGGAGAAAGCAGGTAATAGCCTCCTTGACCTCAGTCACAGCAATTTCTTACTCAACACATCCCCAAAGGCAAGGGAATCAAGAACCAAAATAAACTATTGAAATCTCATCAAGATAAAAACCTTCTGC
>NC_043714.1:39808542-39823892 GCF_006229205.1 Suricata suricatta
AGGGTGTGGAGAGACAGGCACCCTCCTACACTGTTGGTGGGAATGTAAACTGGTGCAGCCGCTCTGGAAAACAGTGTTGAGGTTCCTCAAAAAACTACCAGTAGAACTACCCTAAAACCCAGCTATGGCACTGCTAGGGATCTACCCAAGGGACACAGAAGTGCTGATGCATAGGGGCACATGTACCCCAATGTTCATAGCAGCACTTTCAATGATAGCCACATTATGGAAAGAGCCTAAATGTCCATTGACTGATGAATGGATTGAGAAGATGTGGTTTATATATACATGGAAAACTACATACCAATGAGAAAGAATGAAATCTGGCCATTCGTAGCAAAGTGGGTGGGCCTCAAGGATGGCATGCTAAGCAAAATAAATCAGGCGGAGAAGGAGAGCTACCATGTTTGCACTCATAGGTCTAACAGGAGAAACCTAACAGAGGACCATGGGGAGGGGAAGGAGAAAAAAAAGAGTTAGGGAGAGGGAGGGAGGCAAATTATGAGAGACTCTTGAATACTGAAAACAAACTGAGGGCTGAAGGGGGAAGGGGAAAGGGGAATAGGATTGATGGTCATGGAGGAGGGCACTTGTGGGGAAGAGCACTGGGTGTTATATGGAAACCCACTTGACAATAAAATATATTAAAAAAAAAAAAACAAAAAGAGGGAGTTTAAGTATGATTTCCTCCCACTAGGAGAGTAGCACAGGATGCAGCAGAGGCTTACAATGAGAGCCACCTGAATAAGCATTGATTTCAGGTCAGGTCATGATCTCATGGTTCCTGAGATCGAGCCCAGAGTCAGGCTCCTCACTGACAGTGTGGAGCCTGCTTGGGATTCTCCCTATCTCTCCCTTGTTCTGCCCCTCTCCTGCATGCTCTCTCTCTCTGTCTCTCTCTCTGTCTCTCTCTCAAAATAAATAAATAAAACTTTAACAACAACAAAAAGGCTTATAGTTAGACCAAGGCCAAGGGGTGGGGATTTGTGATGGGAGAAAGCTTGAACTTCCATTAGGATTGCCCTCTGGAGGATCATCTTCTCATCATTCTGGAGACTTTTCCTATCTAAGTACTTGAAGGGGCTCTTCCTCTTTCTTTCTTCTTTTTGTGGTAGTAGTGTGCTCATAGGACTTCAGAGCAGCCCAACAAATGGCTCAGGAGAAAAAAGCCTGGAGCAGGTTTACTGGGCCTGCTGCTGGCTAACAAGAATTTTAAAAACTCTCCTATCTCATATTTTATCCAGGTCTTTTATTAGAATGGAGGGCTACAAAATAATTTGGGCCCAAAGTACTAATAAGTAATAACAAGAGAGCACTTTCTGGAGCATCTCACTGGCTTTCTCTCTCTTGGAGACCTAGAAAACAGTGGCTCTGGTGCGTGTGGGTCAAGGTCAACAATCTGGGATTTCAGGTGAGACTTTCTTCCTCTGGAATCACTTTTCCCCAGTATCAAATCCCACACTCTATCACAAGCCAGCTTATTTTCCTTTCCTGTCTTTGGTCTGTCTCAGTCAAGTACATACAGTACGCTCAATGCTCTAAGGTTGCAAAATAAATTACACGATGCTTGCTGTTGGACTTACAATAGAGTAAGAAAGCATAATACCTTAAACATTAGAAAATTATTGTCTTCCTGCAAAGTACTTAGAGGTAACTATCTAATGGCCATAGCCAAGAGAGACAATATACAAATTCACATTGCTGAAATTCAGGGAGTAGTCCTAGTTTCCAATCTTTCTGATACCTGATTGATCAGCTCTTCTTCCCATTCAATGGGCTCACCAGCAACTTTCCTATATATCCCTTTTTATTGCCTAAGTTGGCTAGAATTGTTTTCTGTTGCTTGCAGGGTACTGATAAATTGGGGGTTACACTTTCATAGGGTGAATTGGGAAAGAAGGAACTTGAGAATCAGAAGATAAACTAGAAGTCTACTCCACTTAACAAAGTACAAGGCCATAGGGAGTGAGATAGAAGAAGGACATGAGAAGAAAGGAGAGATTGTGAAATAACAAAATTCTGTGCCAGGTTTTATATAAGGAAGAAGGACAGGGAAAGATAACTACAATTTCTTAGCCTGGCCTGGAGGATAGAAACGTGGGAGTAGTTCACTCATTCAGCAAAGTTTGTGATAGGCCTATTATGTGCCAGGGACAGTCTAGGTGCTAGCGATTCAGAGATTAAAAGTGGATTGCTAAATGGTTTAGAGGAAAGAGGATGAGTTTCACTTAGAACAGGAAGGGTTTAAAGTACCAGAATACCAAAGGTGGTTGGAAATAGGAAACTAGAAAACATCTAAGAGCAGAAATTGAACAGTAGATTCAGGTACCGTTAATTAATTGAGATAGTACTTTAGATAAATCCTCAGGAGTAGGATTACCAAGCCAAAGTTATAAAAATATTACATGGCTCCAAAATATTATCATATCATTTCATAAAATGTGCCAATATATAATGCCATCAGAAAACTATTTCACTACAATCTAGTTAGAATTGTTTACAATAATAAAGGAAATTAAAATTTTTTCTTTCTTATTGTGTTCTAACTGTAATTTAATTATTATGTCTTTGTTAGTGAGGTTTAACATTCCCTCTTCTGTTTAATAATTACATTCTATTTGGGCAAATTGTCTATTTATGTTTCCTGCCAGTTATCTATCTAATCTTATTATATTATGAAAGAGCTTCCCAATTTGTGATATATGGGCTGTAAATATCTTTTGACTTCTTGACCTTGGTTATGTTGGTATGACTCCCATCAGGTACCCTCACTGGTGGGATCATGCAGATCCCCACGAATCACTTCATAAATGAAAAAGGTATTTCCCCTAATTGGCTAGAGGAAGTTTGGTTATGCAGTGCAGTGGTTAAGTCATTAATTTCATGAACATGTGGCTTGATTGGATGCCGTAGTAAATCACCCATGGCTGGCTCTGTCACTTTCTCCTTTTTGAGTCAAAAGACCCTACAGAGCCAACACTTAGAATTAATTACTTGTGTAAGCATCAGTTTAGTCCCACTTTCTAACCCCCCAACACACACTCAGCCCCACCCAGCAGCATTTTCTACCATGTCTGCATGCTGCTACTTTCCAGTCCAAGGCATTTTTCCTATCACCCTAAAGACCTCAATTTTTTTCTTTCCTTAAAGTGTTTGCTCAGAACCCAGACTCCCCAGGAGATTTTCCTATGTGATATTAACAAGCACTACTACTACTAGCTACCGTCACCATCACTACCACCACCATCACCATCACCATGCATGAAGTGAGACCCTGCTATGTGAAGGACACTATGCCATATACTTTATAAACCTCTTTTGATCTTACAATCAGGCCACACATGTCTGAATCTTATTTCTGCCACTTACTAGCTATGTGAACTGTTTAAGTTACTTAACCTCTCAGTGTCTCAATTTCCATCTGGAAATCAGAAATATTAATAGTACATATTTCACAGTGCTTTTGGGAAAGTTAAGTGAGAAGTACATAGAACCATCTGGCACAGAGTAAGCTTCCAAGAAATGTTAAGTGAAAATGATATTGATGATGACAATGGTGTCTCCATTATACAGATGAGGAAACCAAGCTTTAGAGAAGTTAAATTATTTACCCAACTGTTCAAATTATCAACTGCTGAATAATTACCTACTCAAATGTTAGTTACTTTAAATAATAAGAATTTTATTCTTGCTCATAACTTCGCTCATGAATTTGTGTGAGGGTAAGGTTATGGTTAGGCTTTGCTAGGTAGTTCTTCTGTTTCACTGGCATTGATTGGGGTCACAACTGGTGGCTGAGATGTGCTGGAGGGTCCGATATGGCTTGATTCACATATGTCACCTTGGTAGAAAGGTCTGGAGGCTGGGATATCATTGAAGCTCTATCCACCTCCACAGAGCCTCTGGACCTTTCCATATGATCTCACGACTAATCAAAGTGGCAACTCAGTGTCCAAGAGAGCGAGCTGGAAGTTGCTGGGCCTGAATGGGGATAGAGTAATTTCTGTACTTCGTCAAAGAAGTAACAGTCTAGCCTATGTTCTGGGGGAAGGGATATAGATTCTACCTCTTATTGACAAGAACATCAAAACTTGAAGCATCTTTAATCTGATACACCAAACTTTTATACTTGTAAGTGAAGTTGAATCAGATATTACTTTAAAAGTGTTAAGCATCAGGCATCAGGGTGGCTCAGTCAGTTAAGCATCTGACTTCTACTCACGTCATGATCTCACCACTTATGAGTTCAAGCCCCACTTCAGACTCTGTGCTGACAGCTCAGAGCCTGGAGCCTGCTTTGTTATCTGTGACTCCCTGTCTCTTCCCCCTCCCCACTCACACTCTGCCTCCTCTGTCTCTCCAAAAAAAAAAATGTTTTTAAAATATTTTTATTTAAAAAGTGTTAAGCGTGATCTCTAGCACTTATTGAGCAATCCTGAACTGTTAGCTGTCAATAAACAGAAAGCTTTATCTCCTAACGCCCATGCTCTCACACTGATGCTTTCCTCATGCCATGAAGATAACGCCCTTGATTAATATACAGCAGGGGTTTCAGTAGGTTTTTACTGAGAACTGCCCATGGGCATGTTTTATTTTCTTACTTAGGCCCCAATTTTCCTAAGACAGGGATCTAAATTTATTTTTATTTGATTCCTCACCGTGCCTAAAATAATGCAGTCCATTCAATAATAATCCGGAGAAATCATTCAGCAAATGTTTTTTAGTCACAAAACACTACAAATAAATGATTTTAATAATGGTGTTACTTTTAGGCACATTATTCATTCATTTACTCCTTTGTTAAGGGCACAAAATGCACATTCTATGTAAATGGACTGAGTTTATGGATGCAGAGAATGTTAGCACTAAGAGGGAGTGTGGTGTCTAAATGGGGTGTTTCCCGATCAGATGGGGGTCTGCAGACGTGGGGCAACAGTTGGGTAGAAGATAGTGGTGTGAGGTCTGAGAGAATCCACCTGGGGCAGAACGAAGGAGACAGACCAGACAGACCAGAAGAGTGTATCTACATCCAGGCAGTGGGTAGGGACTGTTTTTAAAGGGGGAAGGAGGTATGGCTGGCGACTATGGAATTCTCCCTCTTTTGGTACCTGTGCCTGGTTGTAAGTAGCCCACTGGTCAGTTAGGGCCTATGGACATTTTGAGGTGGGTGGCTTTATGGGCCTGTCTATATTCAGCCTGGTAGTCCCTGGGGGCTCTTTTTATATTCCTTTTTCAAGCTTGTTGTCTAAAAGAGCCCTTTGCAGGGAGTATAGTGACCAGCGTGTTGATTTCACCCACCCATTTTTGCATAGAGAGAAATCAAAGTCTAAAAAGCTTAAATGACTATGTTAGCTGGAACCTTGCTAAACTAAATCAGAGCAAAGAGCTGGGTCTCACTGACTCTCTGGTCACTATTTTTTCCACTCTCATCTAACTCTTCCCAACACATAGTAGTTATCCTAATTTTGTTCTAAAAAATTAACTGTCTGGATTAGGGCTCATGATAGATATTTACTTTAAATTGGAAATATTAAAGTGACCACAGGATTTTGTCTCTTATTTAAAAAATGCACATTTCTTAGTCCTCTCTACTGAAAAGACTCAGACTCAATGACAATCCAGTAGCAATGAGCTTTCTTAGTACCATTTCCAGCAGAGAAACAACAGATCTTTGAATAAATGACTCTTGGTTTGGAACACTGTTTTTATTCCTGTGCCAGAAAGCAAGAAAGCTATCAAAGACTAACTAGGTCATGTCAAAAGGACAACCTGAAGGGATTCTTAGTGACAAAAGTATTTTTTTCAAAAATGACTGTGATGGATTTTAATACATTGTATATATAAAATTCCACATGCTTATTGTGCCACATTAAAACAAAAAAACAACAAACAAAAAAATCCAAAAACAAAAACCTTTATGGGTTTTCATTTAGTTTGTTAAAACATCAGCCATTTTCTGTAAAACAGTATAAAGGAAAAGAATCAAGCGTTTATTTTGCCTTTCCCATATAAGCTGTATTTCAGAGTTACCAAACATATGTCAAGATCATGTTCTTCTTCATAGAGGAATTCCAGCCAATAAATACAGAATAATGGAATTAGAGAATCACCACCAAAATAAATGAAATAATGAAATAAATGGCTCCTAATCAAACAAATGACTCCAGGTGGTGATCCCCTTGGCTGCTAAAACCATTTGGTGCAACTTGGTGAGGAATGATATGACTGACTGATGGTAGCACTAAAATTTACATACATCATAGCAGTAGGAAATGTGCAACAATACTGTGCAATATTGTTGCCTAAAGAGTAAAACGAACTTTGTTTTTTATCACAGGTGCGATAGTATGATATAATAAGGAATATATATTTTGTCTTCATTCCTTGCTCCTGGGTAGAGCTCCTAAAACTTCTGTAATATCCTAAGTGCAGTAGGAGTATCTTTTGTTATACTGAGTTTTGTCCTCTGCTCCAGAAACAGTTCTAGAGTAGTAAGGGTCGAAGGGCATCTTTGTGATTCATTATCAGGTCCCTTTCAACCACACCTGAGTTTATGTTAATGAGATGATTTCTGTAAAGCCTCTAGGGATGGGACTGGTTGCCAGGGAACCAACCTTGGGATTAGAGGGTTGGAAACCTCAGCCCCACCCCGTCCCCAGGCTGGGAAGAAAGGCTAGAAGTTGAGTTAATCACTAATGGCCAATAATTTAATCAATCGCGCCTGGGCAGTTTGCTCTAGGCAAATACAACTAAAGACTTTTGAGCCGGAGTGAAAAGAGGAGAACTGATGAAATTGATGTTTTAGAAAGATTAATAAAGTTCCTAAATCTAACTGCCAATTTACAGGAAATACGGGGAATAGAGAAACCAAGTTAAACACCACCACAAGGAAGTAATCAGCCAAATCCCAGATTGGAAGAGGATCAACAAGACAAATGACCCAGTTTTTTCTTTTTTCTTTTTCTTTCTTTCTTTCTTTCTTTCTTTCTTTCTTTCTTTCTTTCTTTCTTTCTTTCCTTCTTTCTTTCTTTCCTTCCTTCTTTCTTTCTTTCTTTCTTTCTCTCTTTCTCTGTCTCTCTCTCTCCCTTCCTCCCTTCCTTTTTTCCTTCCTTCCATCCTTCCTTCCTTCCTTTCTTTCTTTCACAAATCAACAACTTTAAAATGGGCAAGAATGAATCTGCTAATGAAAAAGAATTGCATATAATGTGTGGACTTTGAATCCTGATTCAAACACCTCAGCTATGGAAAACAGTCTTTGAAGCAACTGCAGAAATTTGAACATAGAACAACTATTATGTGATGTTGAAGAATTATTCATTTTGTGATGGCATGGTGGTTGAAAGGGAAAAGTGTTTCTCCTCTTCAACTCTCACAGCATATCTGAAGATTAGTCTGGATAATTTTTGCAGGTGTGTTAATTTCCTAAATATCCATTTCTTTTTTCTTTATTATTAAAAAAAATTCCAATTTTATTCAGAGCTGCTCTGTGCCCATCTTGAGGAGTTGGATCATGATAATCTAAACCAGTCAACAGAATCCTGACCCATGTCCTCAGCTTCCCTCCAGATCTGGCAAATGAGAAATAAGGGGAAATTTTAGGAATTCCTGAGAATGTTTGTTTTGATAGATGTTTATAAATCCAGCTGGCTATATTTCTATATTCTTCCTGCTTTGAACATGGATGTGATAGATGTAGCTATAGTAGTAGATATTTTGCTATCCAATAGGAACTTTCAAGCGAGAACACATAGATGTCAATTCTAGTATTATCCTGTTAAATCAAAGCTACCAGTTGCCTACCTTTGAAACAAAACTCTATTCTAGTCACCATGATCAATTTAAAGCCAAATTTATTCAAATGGAGTCAGTGAAATCAGCACTTAGTGGGCAATTGGGATCAAGATTGTGGTGCTAGAAAGGTGCTCTTGGATGTGAAAGAAAATCCAAAGAACGTATTCAGAGAATTGAGTTTGTAAGGACACAGGTCTGAACCAAACTGACTCAATGACAGGCTTCCAGATTCCCCTCTGACCTTGGAGGCCTAGGTGTCAGTTTCTCAGAATCGTTAGACAGTAGAAAGGCACACATTGCCCAAGGCAGGAGGGACCACCCTTGTAATACCCAATCAGGAAAGGCCAGCTAACACCCTTAACATTCCTAAGGGCAGGCCTAGAAGGCTAGCCATGCCCTATGTGAGGGTCCTGGGCCCACTCTGTAATTGGTCAATACTCTAAATGTTGTGATTGGCTCCCACCAAAAGTAACAATGTATGGTTAAAGTTACTGCCAGTGATGTTATGCTATAATGATTGGACCCCTGTACCTGTGTCACAATTTCCTGTAACTCTCCCTTCCCAAACCCATAAAGACCCTACCCCACCTTTGTTCGGGGCTCTCTGCATGGATCCACTGCACTGGTAAAGTCTGTGAGCCCGAGTTTAGGCCCCGGCGAGCCTAAACCCATAATAAAGCCCTTTGCTTTTGCATGCGTGACTCTGTCTCCCTGGCAGTTTCTGGTTTTGGGGGACGATAAAAAAAACTTGGGCATAACAAGTTAAATCATTGGACACCTAGTAATTACCCACCAAGAACTGGAAAACTGTTTGGCTGAGAAAAACCCACACATTTGGTGTCAGATTCCTGGTACAATTATATATAGCATCATGCAGGAGCAGCTTTTGGAATGGCCTCTTGAAACCCCACTAAGGTTTCTGCTTAGAGAGTTCCACTAAACCTAAAGGTAATGCTGCCACATGATCCCTCTGGGCTACTTGTGGCAGTAGACCAGCAGGTACAGAAAGGAATTATTGCAAGGGCAGGAGTAATTAACCCTGATCCTGAGGAAGTAGGACTACTGCTACCAAATGGAGATCACTCATTACTCCCATGCCAGACTTTGGCTATTAACAATCAAGTAGAGCAACTGAGTTTCAACAAAGGATGGTAGACAGAGGTTCAAACTCACCCCTGGGTTCAAGAATTTAGATCAGCAGAAGTTCTATTTAAGGGGTATGGAATGTAGAGGAAATGTAGAGGGAGAGAGTCAGAATCAACTACAGCCCCAGGGCCAACTGCAGCAGCCACTAACCACTAACCCTCATTTTGTAAGCTCTACCATAAAATATGACAACCAGATTCTGGAGGTAATTGTGCCAGGATGGAGGGAACTTTTTGTGAAAGGCAAGCAGACCTGAACAGGATCAAGGGTGGAATGAGGTAAATGCTGTTGAAGCCCCACCAGATCGCCTTTGCCAAGCTGATGTCCCCAATCCCAGCTTCTGTGTGTGAAGGCTGCTAGATGCTCAGAGCTGCGCTGATTCACAGAATTGCCTTGGGCTAAGTGGGAGCAACTTCACCAGGAGGTTTTATGCCCCCTTCCTTCACCAGCTTCCTGTCCCTGCCCTAGCCTATTTACCTCACTCTCCATCTCCTGAGAATACTTTCTCCAAAACTCATCTTCTTACAGTTCCTCTTTTCCTGCTTCTAGGAAACATGATCTAAGATATTATTTTTTTTTATTTGAACAGTGTTCCTCCAAAAAGACATGTTCAAGTCTTAACTTTCAGTACCTATGAATGTGACCATACTTCGAAATAGGGTCTTTGCAGATATAAACAAGTTAAGAAGAGGCTGAATACTACTTGGCAATAAGAAAGAAGGGAGTCCTGCCATTTGCAACAATGTGGATGGAACTGGAGTGTACTATGCTAAGTGAAATACATTAGTCAGAGAAAGACAGATATCATATGTTTTCACTCATATGTGGAACTTGAGAAACTTAACCAAAGACCATGGGGAAAGGGAAGGGGAAAAACATAGTTTCAAACAGAGAGGGAGGCAAACCATAAGAGACTCTTAAATACAGAGAAGAAACTGAGGGTTGATGGGGGGAAGGGTGGAGGAGAGGGGAAAATGGGTGATGGGCATTGAGGAGAGCACTTACTGGAATGAGCACTGGGTGTTGTATGTAAGCGATGAATTATGGGAATCTACCCCCAAAACCAAGAGCACACTATATACACTGTATGTTAGCCAACTTGACAATAAATTATATTTAAACAAAACAAAACAGGCCATACTGGATTAGAGTGGACCTAATCCAATGACTTGTATCCTTATATGAGGAGAGACACAGAAATAAACACACAGAGAGGCTACCATGCTATGATTGGGAACAGAAATTGGATTTATGCTGCTACAAGG
Organism: Suricata suricatta; assembly: GCF_006229205.1. Lineage (NCBI taxonomy): Eukaryota > Metazoa > Chordata > Mammalia > Carnivora > Herpestidae > Suricata > Suricata suricatta. The sequence goes on from NC_043714.1 coordinate 39,818,745, forward strand.
TACTGCCAAGGATTGTCACCAGTCACCAGAAGCTGGAAGAGATAAAGATTCTCACCTAGAGCTTTAGAGAGAGCATGGCCCAAATACCACCCAGTTTGTGATATTTTGTTACAGCAGCCACAGGAATCAAACACACTGTTAACTGAAGACCCAACTTAAATTTCACTCCTCTGTGAAGATTAAGCAGGTCCCTCCTGTTCTACCAACACCTCTGTCCCCTTTGATCATCTGTTTTTCTCCATTCTCCCCTCCATTCACTGTCACTTGCCATGAATAGCCTAGGAATACTTTATCATTTTTCATGGTGCTAGACTGTTAGCTTCAGGAGAACAGAGACCAGAGATGATAATTTACCTAATTTCCCAGTTCAAGGAGTCTCTTTGATTAGTATTATCTTTTCTATAGAAAACTCAGAACCACATTTTATTATGGATTCGAATTTTACCAGACACTCTCTGTGCATAAAAGATAGGGGGGGAAAGTTGAGAATCGCTTAAAAAAAAGTTTTTCTGTATTATAAAAAGTTTCATTTTTTTAATGAGTTTGACCGCTTTGACTTAAGGAGGCATAAAGCAATGTCACAGTTAGGGGGATAGACTGGAAAAATGTGTGGGCTGGTAAAAATATTGATAGGTGCATAGAGAGAGTATTTTAAAAGGTTGGATTTGTTAGTCTTCTTATTTAAAAAGACTCTAAGACCACTTGATCCTCTGAATTTGTCTCGTTTGCAAGACTCGTGCTCTTAAATGCATCTGGAACCTGAAGCTTATCTAAAACAAATACAGGTGAGTGGAAAAGGGCTATTTATGGATTTAATGGAAAAATAGAAACATGCTGGTCTCAGTTTTATTCTTTTTGATTTCAGCATCCAAGAACATCTATTCATTATGGAGACATTCATGTCCTGACCTGCTCGTTGTTTGTTAGTGTTCTTAATCCACATCTGGAAAAATCTCTTTTGAGAGCAAATGTCCTACAGAATGCCAATGATCTATTAGGACCATGTTTCAAGGACTATTCTCTTCTGATTAGACTGTTCTGGGAGGGGAGTCGAAGGGAGGTGACAGGAGAGTCCTGCCAGCCCATAGAAAAAGAGATTAATAATATCAATGAAAAGATCTTGTTCTTGGGGGCTGTGTTGGAAAATTTTGCCCTAGCATACATTCTTCAAAAACATTTTATAGGATTGAACTCTAGGATAGAATTCAGTAGTCAGATTTATGGATAACTGCAAATCTTTTAAATGTAGTATTTTAGCCTAGTCAACTAAAAAGAATCCTAAAAAGTCAAATCTAATGTTTGTTTTCTTCTAAGTCCCCAAAGGAAAGGTAGAAATGATTCAACTGCACACCACTTGGATAACTTTAAACAGAAAAGATGAATCAATGTCAGAGTTTGCCATTGATCTCAAATAATACAGGTGATGAACAGAATAAAGGCAAGATCACTTAGGAAAATATCCAATTTTATATACATAAAAGAATTAAAAATAAGAAATCCCTTACTGATTATTCTGGAAGATTTCTTTTTTTCCCTTAAGGCTTTCTTGTTTTTCTCTCCTTTCCTAAAATATGTCAAAATGTTAGTAGAATGAGAACACTGTTTCTCTGCCCTAAATGTCTTATATTCAAAATATTCAAATGTAAAATCGGAAAAAAGAAAAAAAAAAGAGCTCCAGTTCTGGAAGGCAAAGAACATGAGAATGTTTGGAGTATCCAGTGTCATTCTTACAAAAACCTTTTCTTTCCTCAGGAGAGCCTTTGATACCCTGCCCTGGAAAACCAATACACAGTGTTGTACAATTTGATAATGTGTGCACACTGCTCTGTGAGAAGTTGGCAGAAAAAGTAGAGGGAAGAAATAATACTCGTAGTTTTAAAGGAAAATAATAAGGTCACTGCAAGTAGAATTTTTCCTTTTGTCCAGTCTCAGTACCCATAATTTTTCTAAGAGTGGATTTCATTTGCATTTCCATCCTGGATAAGAAAACTTCATGTCAGTTCTATCAGCTCACCTGCCTGTGACAATCTCAAGATCTTATTAGCCAGACCACCAAACAGGAAATGGTCATGCAGATCAAGTTTTGGAAGCTATCAGTCCACAAGCCTTGCTTGGCTGGAATATTTTTTAGAGTCCAATATTTCCCATTATAATATGTAAATTTAAGGAGCGACTGGGTGGCTCAATCAGTTAAGCAATGGAATCTTGATTTTGACTCAGATCATGATCTCACAGTTGCTGAGATCAAGCCCCATGTCAGGCTCTGTACTAATACCATGGAGCTCTCTCTGCTGCTCCCTACCACTCACACACGCATAACTCTCTCTCTCTCTCTCAAAAAAAAGAAAGAAAAGAAAAATTAAGACTCAAGTATATTGTTTATGTATTTTTATATAGAACAGAAATAAGACATATATTAGGGAAATTCATTTGTATCTATCTGTTTATGTCTTTATTTCCATTTTACGCATTCATTCGTTATCATTCATTCCTTTAATGAACACAAGTCAGAGACTGTGCTAAGTGAAGAAAATATGAAGATGAACATTACATTTTTCTTCAAACAGCTCTTAGGGAGGTTGGTGGGCAACCTACCTGCCTTGCTTTCAAGGAGTGTGAATGGTTTGGTGGGGGAAAAAAGGAGGCTTAGGAGACAGAACTGGGTTTACTTCTTGGCTATGGCACTTACTGGCTGTGTGACTGAACAAAACCAAACCTCTCTAAGCCTCAGTCTCAGGTAGTATTACCTTGTCTTTTGTGAGGATTAAGTGGGATGAAGTTATAAAGCACCTAGTATACAGTACAACCAATCAACAGGAGTCATTTTTATGATTATCTGTATGCATTTCCTGTATATAGCCAGAGCAGGACATACCCACTCACTATGTACCATATGCATTCATTTGCAGTGTGTCAGGAATCATACAAAATTCTGAGTCTACAACATCAGATATACAAGGACCCTGTCCTAAAGGAGTTCACAGATCTTGCAGAAAGGACAATGATTAACACAAATTATGGTACTAAGTAATCATACCACAATAGAAATAAAGATACAGTACTTTGGGAATACAGGAGGATAAGAAGACTGTAACATGTGACCCACCAGAGAAGAATAAGCTCTGTTAAGACAGAATTCCAGAAAGAGAATTACGCACATACTTTTGCCAATTCTAGGTACTAGAATCTTGATAGAAGTCAAATTAGCATATATTAACAAAAAAGTATATTATAAAAAAGTACACAGTAGGGGCACCTGGGTGGCTCAATCCATTCAGCATTCAGCTTCAGGTCATGATCTCATGGTTTCTGAGTTTGAGCCCCTGCATGGGGCTTGCTACTGTCAGTACAGAGCCTGCTTGGGATCCTGTGTCGTCCCCCCCCCCCCTGCCCCTCCCCAGCTTGCACTCTCTCTCTCTCTCTCTCTCAAAAATAAACATTAAAAAAAAAAAAGATTATCTCCACATCTTCCTGAATGCTGCTCAAAGTTTGGTCAGCAAACAGATATTACTCTAGGTATTTCAAGCAGGAAGATGTTGCAGCAGGGAATTGAGTACTTCTAAACCCCCTGGAAGAAGAGCAAAAGATAGGTCAGAGAAGTCCACTGCTACACCTCAGGGGTGCTGCTACCTTTTAGAGAGTTGGGAAATTATAGGAACTCCACGAAACTCTGGACAATGATCATAGCACTAAGATGGGTGTTTGATAGGAAGTGTCTCTGGTTGCTACAAAAATCTCATCTCTGCCAAAGCCTATGCACCTGCCTACTGATGCCCACATAACAATATGTGATTTGGGCTCCTGTTCAGCCTTCCAAATCCCATGCAAATGCCTGCATTTTCTGATGCTTTGAAACCTTGAGGCCTTGCTGACCAAGAAGGACTGTTCCTCCCAGGGTTAGCTAGTTCCTAGAGCTAGCAAATAAATCACCTGTTCATATGTGAACCAGACAATCCAGAGTCCACATCCCCATTCACTTCCTTTATTGACTCTAATTCTCTGGGTTACTATCCTCCTGCCCTAGTCACCCTATAACCAGATACCAGACAACTAAAGACAGCCTTTATGACCTAGAGCACACTAAAACTACTCAAACTAGCCAATTCTAAACCTGTTTGCCTGCCTCCTTGTTCCTTCCCCTGGAAACCACAGTAAAGAATCTTGCTCACATTTTCCCCATTTCCTTTGCCTCCTGACTGACCCTGATACTTCCTGTGTGGGTGTGGTTCCCACTAGCATGGCGTGCCCCTTCCTCTTGGGGTCTGTGAGTATGACAGACTCTTTACAATGGCAGTTGTCTGCTGATCTGTTGGCCTCACCATACCTGAGGAGTAAAACAACAACAACAACAACAACAACAACAACAACAACAACAACAGCTGTTCATTTTTATACAGAATCTCTCATCAAAGAAACCTAATCTAGAATTTTCTGGCAAGGTTATTGAAAATGTAGTTTCCAAGCTTCCAACTGTTATACAAGAAGACAGTGCATGGAACAAAAAAACCCCCAAAAAACAAAAAACAAACAAACAAAAAACCAGTACTGAGTTCCTGAGAGACAGTCCAGCAAACTGAGTCATGAGCTGGTGATAACCCTCACCTTGTGTGGCTAAAGGAATAGTTCTAGTATTGTCTAGCTTATTCAGTCTGAGCAGATTAACTATGTTTTACCTTATTACTCCTGCTACTAATTTTTTATAGCTTTTACACTTTGATTACTCATTACTCAAGCTCAGTCTTTAAATACTCACCCGTGATCTCAGAAGGCTTTGTCCTGCCTGCTGCTACACATTTCAATTGCTAACAAAATGGCTGTATCATGACTCAGCCCCTTAATCATCATTATAGACCCTGTTCTTTTTCTTGCCTCATCTATGTCATGTATGCTGTTGAGTGAAAGAGAAATTTAGAAGTCCTTTTGGCAGGAAAAGTCACTTCCTGCTTAGATGATGAGCTGAAAATAGATACCTAGTAGCACAACAGCTGGCACTTCCCGCGCAATAGATGCCTTCCCCATCTCTATAGAAGAACCTGGGGCTTTCATGTTTAATCACCTCCTGGAGCCTAGAAAGTCCTGTCTTAGGCATAGAAGACCCAGCAGCTAAAGAGATTATAGACTCAAACACACAGGTTAGGCACCAATCCA
>NC_043714.1:39823992-39827405 GCF_006229205.1 Suricata suricatta
AGGGATGCAAAACTTGAGAGACTATTGAATGCTGAAAACGAACTGAGGGTTGAGGGGGAGGGGGGAAGACAGGTGGTGGTGATGGAGGAGGGCACTTGTGGGGAAGAGCACTGGGTGTTGTATGGAAACCAATTTGACAATAAACTATTTAAAAAATAAAATAAAAAAATAAAACCTCTCTGGGATATCCCCTAAACTGACATCATAAGAATCCCTGTACACAACCCTGAAAGGAGCAGTAGTTCAGAAGAAACTTAAGACGTTTTTGTATTCATTCATTCAAGAAATGTTTACCTCTTCCTCTTCCTCTTCTCTTTGCTTTTGGAACAATTCAGTCTTAAAGCCTTTTTTTATGGGCAGAGCAATGTAGGCACCCTCACCAGGCTGAAGGGAGTTCAGGGACCCAGAGCCTGACCAGTGAGGTGGCTGACCATGCAGGAGGTGGGTGGGGAGGTAATTCCAGTGCACATGTGGAAGGCACATGAGGGTGTCAGCAAAGCAGGACATTCTGCACAGGGTGCAAGACCCTAGGCAGAGTGAGGAAAGCATCTCTCCAGAGGAGAGCCCTCCATACTATATGGGGGTCCACAAGGATATGGGAGACACAGATGCAGGGAGTTGCAATTGGTTTGGGGTGTCAGAGCCTGTGTGCCATAAGGATGGCATCTGCGAGACTGGAGGGAGTATCCAGTCCCCTGTGGGATAAGGAGGGCATCGATGCTGGGAAGGGAGGCCGTGGGGATGGGAGATTGCCTGCATGAGGAAGGCCGATCAAATTAGCAATATGTTAAGGAGACTTGGTGCCAGGATTGTCACTGTTGATGAGGAAGTTACAATCATGGAAAAGGAGAAAACTAGACTGAAGCATGTGAATCTTGGATTAGAATTGGAGATCTCAGTGAGAATTACTTGTAATTCTTAACGTCTGTCCAATAAGAGGGCTTAGGAGCAAGGACAGTGAACAGACCTGGCACCAAGTCTTAGTGTCTGGAGCCATTCTCCACTGAAAAGAATTAGAACTCTGTTTAAAGCCGCTGATTATAAGGCCGGGGCAGAAAGGCTAGATAAGTCCAGAACACTTGTGTCAGAAAGTAAGAATGATGACGAGACACCAAAATGATACAGAAAATGTTTTTAAAAGGGGGGAAAAAAAGAGAAAACAAAGGACATAAAAACCATCTTAAATCTGGGACAATGTAAACATTAATATAAAAATGACAGCAATGAATGATATAACCTATTGAGTACAATAAGAAACCAAGAGGCCAAAGTGTTATAAAGAAATAAATGAACATATTAAAAAACTGATGAGAAAGAGGATATCTACACTACCTTGAAGTATATCTCTCTCATTATTAATCACAAAAGGACAAAGAGTAACTTGACAGTGGAGGGGACTGGCACACACCCCTTAAATTAAGTGATCAAAATGAACATTGTCAGTATGGGGGCAAATCTCCACGTGACACCAGGCAATAAGATCATTGCTTCTGTAATGTCTCCATCAAGATGCCTAACTTGCATCTGACCACAAGGAAACATTATACAAACTCAAGTTCAGGGACATTCCAAATAATTGGTCTGTAATCTTTGAAAACATATCGAAACCATGAAAAATCAAGAAAATATTGAGGAAATGTTCCAAATTAAAAGAGGTTAAATATAGTTGACAACTAAATGTAATGTGTGAGTTTGGACTGGCTCCCTTTTGATAAAAGACATTATTGGGATAATCAGTGAAACTTGAATGGAGTCAGTGGATTAGGGGTAGTGGTGCATCAATGTTAATTTCCTGATGCTGGTGGTTGTATTGTGTGTATGCAGGAGAATATTCTTTTTTGTAGAAATGACACACTCGAGTTTCTGGGGGTGATAGGGCATCTGGGAGCATCATCTCAAATGGTTTAGGAAATAAAAGAGTTCTTTGTACTAGCAAGTATTCTGTAAATTTGAGATCACTTGAGAGCTTTTAAGAAGAAATACACTTTTAACTTTAGTTTTCAATTTACAGAAAATTGTAAAATCAGCACAGAGAGTTTCTTTTTTGTACCAAGATCCTTTATTAGCATCTTACATTAGTATGGTGCTTTTCTCACAATTAATGGACCAATATTGATACATTATTAACTAAAATCCATAGTTTATTCAGATTTTCCTTGTTTTAACATTTTTTTTCTGTTCCAGGATCCCACATAGGATATCCAATTACATTTATGTCGTCATATCTCTTAGGCTTTTCTTGGCTGTGACAGTTTCTTAGACTTTTCTTGTTTTTTCATGACCTTGACAGTTACAAGGAACACTGGTAAGGTATTTTGTAGAATGTCCCCAAATTAGGATTTTTCTGACATTTTTTTCATGAATGGTCTGGAGTCATAAGATTTTAATAAGAGGATCACAGAAATAAAATGTCATTCTTATCACATCACTCAATGCTTCCAGATACTAGTGATTATAAATAAAATTGTAATATTTGTGTGCAGATTTTTACATAGACATATAATCAGTCAGGTAAATATCAAGGAATACTACTGCTGGTTCAGATCATGTTTAGTTGTGTAAGAAACTGTCAAACTCTTTTCCAAACTTGTTGTACCATTTTTGTATCCCCAGCATTTACCAGAAGTAAAGAGAATTCCCTATTGTTTCATATCTTTGCCAGCACTGGTATTGTTAGTTTTTGGATTTTCACCATTCTGACAGGTAGATGGTAGTATTTTATTGTTGTTTTAACCTGCATTTCCCTAATGACAAGTGATTTTCATATGCTTATTTGCCATCTCTATATCTTCTTTGGTTAGGTGATTGTTCACTGCCCACTTTTTAAATTGGGCTATTGGGGCTCCTGGGTGGCTTAGTTGGCTAAGTGTCTGGCTTTGGCTCAGGTCATGATCTCACAGTTTGTGGGTTCAAGCCCCACGTCAGGCTCTGTGCTGACAGCTAGCTCAGAGCCTGGAGCCTGCTTCCGATTCTGTATCTCCCTATCTCTCTGACCCTCCCCTGATCGTGCTGTCTGAGATACCACCTCACACCAGTCAGAGTGGCTAAAATGAACAAATCAAGAGACTATAGATGCTGGCGAGGGTGTGGAGAGATGGGCACCCTCCCACACTGTTGGTGGGAATGTAAACTGGTGCAGCCACTCTGGAAAACAGTGTGGACGTTCCTCAAAAAACTATCCATAGAACTCCCTTATGACCCAGCAATAGCACTGCTAGGGATTTACCCAAGGGGTACAGAAGTGCTGATGCATAGGAGCACATGTACCCCAATGTTCATAGCAGCAATGTCAACAATAGCCAAAACATGGAAAAAGCCTAAATGCCCATCACCTGATGAGTGGATCAAGAAGATGTGGTATATATACACAATGGAGTACTACATGGCAATGAGAAAGAATGAAATCTGGCCAT
>NC_043714.1:39827505-39850254 GCF_006229205.1 Suricata suricatta
CCACTTCAGATAGCTGTGAAATTAGGGGATTAACTAGTTGTTACTTAACCTTCTAATTTCTGTATAAGTCTAATTACATGAAATAGATGCGGGGGTTTTGATTTTTTACTTTGCTTTTCTGTTTGGAGTGTCATTATAACTACTGTATTGTAAATGACGGAAAATAATTGCATATGTTAAAAAAATAATTTGTGTTACATTAAAAAAATAAAATAAAGAAATGTTAAAAAACATTAAAAAATAAATAAATTGGGCTATTTGTTGTCTTAAAGTGTAAATTTAGAAAGAAATGAAAGAAAGAGATGGAAGGGAGGAAGGATAAAGAGACACAGAGAGACTTATGTGCATGTGCTATGTGCAGATATGGTTCTGAGAAATTAAGATAAATGAGGGAACAAAGTAAACAGTCTTCTACTCGAGAAGGAGAGGAGTATGCCACATAGGCAAGAGCTCTGGAGGCAGAGGCAACTTGGAACAAATTTGTCCTCAGGCAGGAATATGCCTAGAACTTTTGAAGAATGGGGCCAAAGTGGCTGAAGGGCAGTAAGTTGAGGAGGAGAACAATAGAAGAGGAGGTCAAAGACATCTAGAGGTTGCAAATCCTGACACGTCTTCATCATGGTAAGGACTTTGCCTTTTATCTGAGTAAAATGATGAGGCACAGCAGAGTTTTGAGGAGAGGAGTGACATAATCTGGCTTACATTTTAAGAGAGTGGCTCTAGATGATGCATTGGATGTAGACTCTAGGGGGACAAGGTTAGAAGGTGCTGCACTGGTCCAGATGAGAGAGACGGTGGCGTCAGGATAGGCCGTAGGAATGGAGGCAGTACCAAGTGGCAAGATTCTGGATATATTTTGAAATACTTCTAGCATGCTTTCCTGATGGATTGGATGTGGAATATGAGAGAAACAGAGGAGTCAAGATTCCAAGGTTTGAAGTCTCCGGCAACTGGCAAGTTAGACTTGCTCTCACCTTAGGTGGAGTCAGCCACGTGGGGAACAAGGTGCGGGCAAAGGATCAGGGGTTTGGTTCCAGACATGTTTTAAGATGCCTGTTGGACATTCAAGTGGAGTTGTCAAACAGGCAGGTGGAGCGGAGTTGGGGAATTTGGAGGTGGGGAGGGAGCTATGGGCTAGAGATATAGAATCAGCAGTGATCAGTATAACGATGTCCTTAATGCCAGTAAACCACTGGGGCTGATGATTCACCACAAGTGGGAGTGTAAGTCAGGAGGAGGTTGCATCATTAGTGACAGTTACAAGAGTGGCTTTGAGGTAATGATGAGGGTAGGCTTAGATTGGCATAAATTTTAGATAAAATGGGAGAAAGGAAATAGGAAACAGTGAATATGGAAAATGTTTTGAGGAGTTTTCCTTGAGAGAATGAAAGAAATGAGCTGAGAGCTAGGGACAAAAGTGTAATCAAAGAAAAGGATTATCTTTTAAGTTAGGAGAAATAATTGGTTTGAACACTGACAGGAGCAATCCAGTAAAAAGTGAAAAAAATTGATGGTGGTAGTGAGAGGAAAAGAATTCCTGGAAAGCTGCCCTTCAATAGGTGATCCAGGGTAGGAGCAAGGGTACAAACAGAGGAACTGGCTTCAGACAGGGGCACAGCATGCTAATGTAGTCACAGGAAGGGAGGCAGAGCATGGCAGCTGTGCAAGTGCAGGGAATGACGGTAGGGAGATGTGGCAGGATTCTGGGGAGACTCTCCTATCGCTGCTCCAATTTTCTCAGTGACACTGGAGACAAAGTCATTATTTAAAGATGTTTACTTTTAAAGAAGCAGTACTCATTCATATGTGGACTGTAACACTGAGACTAGAGAAGTGGGGATGCCTCCTCATGGGGGATATTATTCAGCTGAACTGTGGGGGTAGCGGTAGGGGTGAGAGGAATGCAGGACAGAACAATAATAAATATTTTTCTGCAACTAGAGCAGAGAGTACATGTTTGGACAGAGATAGGAGAGGAGGCTGCAATAGTATTTAGGGCTAGATCATGTAATAGTTCGGAGATAATTTTATATTTAATAGATGGCTCAAATAAGAGAGTGGAATAATAATGTTTACACTTTACAAAGGTAATTTTTTGGCCTTATGGAAAATGAATGGCACTGGAGAGAAGGTTTCGGTCCAGAAAACAGGTTAAAATATTGTAATTACACAAATTGAACATTATGAGGACATAAATGAAGGCAGCAAGAGAAGGTTACTAAAAGAGAACAGTTGATATATGTGTAGAAGAGCAGATGTGACTTGGTAGTTATTTGAATGTGGACATGAGAGGAAGGAAGAGATCATCCAGGATATAAATGTTCCTAACCCAGGTTACTGGAAGGATGGTTAAGTTCTTGACTATGGTTGACAGATTGGAAATACAATTGGAGAAAAAGTTGAGGGCAGGGAGGGAAGAAATGAGTTTTTTAGACATTTGACCTCAAAGTGCTTTCAAATCATCCACAATAAGAGGGAGTTTCATGAAAGAGAATTGGGCTAGAGTTTCAGATGTGGGAGACACAAATATATAGTTGAGAATACAGAAGAAACTTTAGAATAAACCAAGAAATTCATCAAGAGGAATACACCAACATTTAGGAAGAAGAGGTATCAATGGGAATGAAACAAGAATGAAACCAGAGGGCAAAAAAGATGAACCAAAGAAAGTGATGTCATGGAACTCAAGGAAAAGAGAGTTTTTAAAAAGTGGGAGAGGAGTAAAGGACTTTAATATGCCAATCACAAAGTTGGCCTATCGACACAAAGTTGACCCTGAGAAATGATCTAAGAATACATGTGCAGAGTATTTACTTAAAGCATGCCCAGATCTGGAAGAAGATTTTTCTCTAATTCTTCATTCACTCTGAGGTTTAAATAGTGGCTAATAGCTTATTAAACTGTTAGCTTTTCTAGTAATGAAGGAATGATGTACTGAGGTCTGAGGTCAGACATTATTCAGCTAAGGTAAGTGAGCTTGAAGAAGGGGATGGGAGCCTAGAGGCTTTCCTAGAGCTCTAATACCACATCATTACTCACTGTCGTGGCTCTTACAGTTTCAGATATAACCAGACAGTGAGCTTTCCTCCTCCTCCTTCTTCTCTCCTTCCTTCTTCCTTATTCTTCCTCTTCCTCTTCTACCCCTTCCCCTTCTTCATCTTCTTCCTCTTCCTCTTCTTCCCCTTCTCCTCCTCCTCCTCCTTCTCTTTCTCCTTCTTCTTCTTTCTGTGTGTTAGTACTGGTTACAATTGTTATCTGTTTATGAGTTTGTAGCCAAAAAGACCAATGTGTGGTCAGACTCCGTTCCATGCCAGGCACATGTGCATGCTGACGTGTGCTTGGCAGCGGCATTCCTAATTTTTACAGCCTGTTGCAATTTCCCTCTTATGTTCACAATCAGCCTGTGGGTTTTGCTCAGAAATAGCTATCTCATTCCTTGGAATCATATTCCAAGACTGATTCTCTGCCCTACATTTATTCTCATCACCAAAGGTGATTCTCTAAGGCTTTATGGTTTCCAAAGCACTTTCACATTTTCTGTATTTAATTCAATCCTCACAACCACCTAGAAGATAGGTGAGTCAGTTGTTAATATTATTTCTATTTCATGGATGAGAAAACCAAGGGTCAAAGAAATCACATGACTTAGTGAAATTCACCAGTTAATATTTGGAAACACAATAATAGTGTATGTATCATGAGCTAGACTGTTCTTTGTGGTCTATATAATAATTCATACTACACCTGATTTAATCTTATAATAATCCTGCAAGAGAGGTGCTATTATTACCCTATTTTATAGATGTGGAAACTCAGACACAGAGAGGAAAAATGACTTCATCAAGCTGATAAATATTAGAAGAAGGATTCAAACTCAGGTATTCTCATTTCCAAACCAGCTACGGTATCCTTGAATATTACCTTCAATTAAACCATGGTATCATCTATATTGTATCGTCTTAGGCTTAATGTAGCAATGAAGTATTTCTTGTACCACTTACTGCTTGAATTAAATCACTTTAGTTTCATACCTCAAAAGCTTCAAATTCCACTTTTCCATGTTCCACATATATTGAGTCTCTTGGAAGTAATGAGATGAACAATGTGGACTATATTATAATGCGTAATTTTTGAGACCCTTTTCCTTTCACCAAATGTTTAGTACCACCCAAAGAATTCAGGTTGCTTGAGACGCTGGGTTTAAACTTTGAGGTGGTTCTAGAGCTCAATCATAAATGAGCTCTTTTCTCTCTTCTTCGTTCCATCCCATTCTTTCTTCATCCACCTGTCTCTCCCTTTCCTCTCTCATTCTCTCTCAATCTTTTTGATTTGTAGCATTTTCCAATTTCCAATTATAAGTACTCCCACTATGGCTTAGTTCATGCTCCCAATGTGACGTCAATGGCTTGCAAAATTCCTTAAAATGCAATAATCAGCTCTAAGTCTACCCTAAATGTTTCTGTATAACTCACTTAAAACTCTTAACAATAGCCTTGTAAGGAGATGATATGTATAAGCCACATTTTACAGATGAGAAAATTGAGGCACTTGCCCAAAATCATCATCAAGTGACAAAGTTAGGATTTGGATGTGGCCATAGAGTTCCAGAGCCCCTGCTCTCATCTACTACACTGTGTGCCAGCCTCTCAAATATTGGCTGGACCTTTCAGTTTCATCCTCAATGTCTCTAAAAAAGAAAGAAAAAAAAAAACATTAATTGCTTTCAAATTTCCTTGCCTGCTAGTCCAGCCTCCCGCCTCTCCATTCCATCTCTCACATACTACTAACAAAATTCTCTTTCTAAAGAAAAGAGCTGATCACATCATTCTTCTGCTCAAATACCCTCAAGCAGTGTGCTGCCTCAGGTAGAATAAAATACAAACTCCTCATCTTGGTATTCACATCCTGCGTGGTTAGCTCTAAATGCCTTTTGTAGTCTTCATTGCAGCCCCCCTGAAAGTTTTGTCTGCTTCAGTTGAGCAAAATTAATTGTGACTTTTCAAACTGGCCATGTGCTCTCTTACCTCTGGGCATATGCTAATCTCTCTATCTGTCAACGTCCTTCTATCTTTCAAGATCCTATAAAAATGCCTCTTTCTCTATAAGGTCTTCCCACATGCCTCCAGTTGGAACAAATTTATTTTCTGCTTCCTGTTGTCCCACTACATTTGACTTGTACTACCTCTACTATAGCACTTACACTGATCTGTTTTTTATTATAGTTATATTCTATAGTGTGGGAGATAGGTCTGTCTCCCCTACTATGGAATGAATCTTTTTGGGAAGGAGCTATTCCTTTATATCTCTACCAGAGAATCCAAAACAGTGTCTTGCTAATAGCAGGCACTGAATCAATAGTTGTGAATTTTATTGCTAGGTGATAGTGATGAAAATCTGAGCTTGCAGTAAAAGAAGTATTCACTTTCCTCTTTCCCAGTTCATAGGACACTATCCACTCTAGGTCGATTCCTGAGGATGATGGAAATGCCAGCTCCCAACTTCAACTAGGCAACAAATGTAACACCTTGTCCTGTAGCCACAAGGGGGCAAACTGGTTGGGAGAGCAACAGCTGTCCTAAGGGAGGTCCTGTACCAGTCCCTAGTCTGGGGCCTGTCCTCCTCCACTAGTCTGGGACAGCAGTGATGCTTTCCACTTGTCACAGACACAGCCACCCCTGAAATGAAAGCCACCCTAGAGAGTGGGGTCCCCATATCATGGGCTGAGAATCAAAACATCTTCCCTTCTCCATTCCCTCCTCTCCTTATCTCTGTTTTTTAATTTTAGAACCTTCAAATATACAACACAGCCACCTGGCTACCGAATTATCTCAAAAGTATATAGTCTCTAGCCCTACAACAAGGTAGAGTTGATTTAGTGCCTTTAAGGACTGTTAGGTATGGTCAAGGTGAGTTTCTGGGACTTTTCTGGATTGAGCAGAAAAATAAAAGCAATACCCTCACTTCAATGTGTGTATACCAGTCCAAACTCGGGAAGGCATCTGAATCTCAAGACTGGAACTATTGGCATTTGGAACTAAATAAATCTGTTGTAGGGGCTATCCTCTGTATTACAGGATATTTACCAGCATTCCTGGTATCTACCCACCAGATGCCAATAGTACCACCACCCTCAGTTATGACACCCACAAATGTCTCCACATAGTGCCAAATGCACTTGGATGGCAAACTCTCCTGGTTGAGAAACACTACTGACTTAGGGCTTTCCACAAATTGCCATAAAAGTGACCCCTGTCAGGCTAGGATCTATGAGTTCCAGCTCCAATACTCCAATTAGTAGCCCTGATTCGCTGTATGTTTTCTCTGAGGCCAGTGTCTGTAACTTCAGCCCCTGGCCTCTCCGCATTCCTAGAAGACTGCCTACAGGATGGGGGCAAGGCTATCCTCTGTGGCATTGCTAATGACTCCTAGATAGAACAAAAAGGAGAGGGGCACATTTTCAGCCAACTTTTTGTTGAGGTGGCATACTGAGAATTTTCTTACCTCTGAGTCTGGCTCACTGAACAAGGACCTAGCAATAAGCAATGAATGGGCAAATAAGGTCAACCCCAAGGTTCTTTTTCTAATTAGGCCACATCTCTTTGTAGAGAATAGTTTGAGAAGGGTCCCATTTTATGGAATCTTGCCGTAAATTCAAGGAACATAAGACATCTTCCTCAGCTGCTTTAAGAAAACACCTCAAAGGGTCAATAGGGCATTTAGGGGGAGGGGAAATACATATAAAATATTGTCAAATTTCCATCTTCCTTCCACACGCGCGCACGCGCGCACACACACACACACACACACACACACACACACTTTTGACTCAGGTTCTTCTTTCCCCTTTTTGAAAGGCTCAATGTATATATTTCTAAATGAAGATAAAATATCTTGTCAATGAACATTAGAGATTATTTACAAATCTTCCAATAACTTGCTTTTCTGTAAAATGCAAGAGTACAAGTTTATATTATATTGGTGTTCAGAATGTTTCTTTATGAAGCTTTTTCCTTGGTGTTAAATGGCCTAAAGTACCATATGTTTCTTAATAAAAAACCATGTAAAAACCTACATTAATAAACTGAACTCAAAGAAAAGCTGCCCCAAGACGGCTCTAACCAATCCTTTTTATGGGCTTGCCAACAATTTCAAGATTGTTTTAATGAAAAAAATTTATGTTCCTGTCTTTGTGGACCACAGCACGCCAGTCCCCCCGCCCTCATTCGCCCCCCACCCCACCCCCCAGGCCCAGGCAATTCTCCAGTGCCCTACAGAAGGACTCACTCATACTTCGGCAAGCAGTTCACTGGGAGGGCTGAGCTGTCTGGAAACCCCTGCACACACATGTGGCCAGGCAGCCACTTCCAAGTGCTTGCCTGCTAACACTCCCAAGTACCACACTGCCACGTCCAAGGCCACTTTGTCCTCTTCTGGGGCTACACTGTGCAGGGACAGCGGGGGTGCTTTCAGGGCTCAGTGACTTTACAAAGGAAAATTCCTAGGAGCTCAGCGGGGGGGCACCATGAGTATATTTCCAGATTTCATGTTCCTCAGTCTGTTGGAGGGGAAAGAACATGGCCTTTGGGCCATTTATCATCTGTTATTATAATTGTTTATTTATTTACTAACTCAGCTACTGGATGGTAAATTCTATGAAACTGGGATTGTATTTTGTTGATCACATATAGTGCTTGGCATATGCCTGGTTTGTTGAGAGGCCTTCAATCTCTATACATTGAAATTTGATTGCATTCAAATTTTGGCCACATTATAGCTCTAAGTTATATAATAAGTGTTTGTTGATTTAATGAATGAATGGAAGAGAATGTTAAGTAAGTAGAAGTCATGAAATAAATGGTGTCACCTTTGTTTTTAGGATATATGTATTATATTTATTACTATTAATAATGCTAGCTGTGTGCATTTAAGGCAATTTACTCTCTCGGAATCGTCAGGTTTTTTTAACTGTAAAGTGGGTTGCATGATGCCTACCTTCTTACTAGGTTACTATGAGGATTGTGAGACCCACAGTATGTGCTCCTCAAAAATTGATTCCTCTAGTTTTCCTTTCACAGAACTGATGACCGCTTTGCTTTCTATCACCTACCAGAACCCAAAAATACTGCAGCCCCTCTTGCTTAACACACAATATGACACTGTCATAAGCCTTCAAAGGAAAGATGTAATTTCACTGCAGCCTCCCCCTCCCCATTCTTATAAGAATGCTATAGACAGCAGAGAGAAAGGGGCACTCTGGCTTGGAGGAAATACTAGCTAAATTTGTGGCTAATGTCTATTGTTCATTAGCTCATGGTCTTTCTTTTACACTTTTTTTTCCTTCTGTCTCTTAATACAATTATTTTTGAGAAATGCAAGTTTTTCTCCACAAACTAATGGGAAGAAGAAAGCACTGTTAATTCTTCATGGTTCTGCAAAGACAGCAGGGCTTTACCTAAGACTTGGTATGTAGTAGTATCTAGAAGAGTGAACTTTTCTTGGTGTGGGGTGAAAATGGAAAAAGACACCAGACTGTGATTGGTAATGGCATCTCTTCCCACTTAATGTTCTTTCCCTAATAAGCTCCGGATTTGTTTGCTTGTTTTTCTCTTATCTCTTGGGAGATTTTTGGATTTTTTATTTTAGATATGTTAAACATCTTCATCTCTTATAAACAGTTGTGTAGAAAAGAGAGCAGATATGTTCTTGTGTGACCACAGGGACAGGGTCAGGATGTTGGATAGCAGTCATATAGACAAGATTCTGGGTCCATAAACAAGAACATTCCAGCAATTAGGATGTTATAACTAAAGGTGGGAGCTGGCTAGAAGGTGGTGAGCTTACCACTCCTGGAAATGTCCAAAGATTTGGATAACCTAGTCAGAGATGCCATAGAAGAAACTTGCTTTGAGTAGGCAGTTGAACTATATGACTTGTGGCAAAATAGAAGATTCTTTGGCTTGAAGTTAACTTAAACCTGTTCTTATTTCTGACCTTATATGTCTACTCAAGAAGGATGAACCTATATACTATGATTAGGCCAAAGTTGGTTCCTTCCTTGGCTGAATCCATCTCTCCGGGTGGAAGATGCATTTCAGTCAAGGGTTCTTTGTGACTAAGGCCTTACAGTTGTTCTTTTAGACCCCTTGTTTGTTTAGCTAAATTTACTATTTTTTTTTTCTTTTTTCATCAGACTAGTTTTCCCCTCTGGTTTTCATCTGCATGAAAAGGCTCTGACCTTTGACTTCTCTTGACTCGTGGTTGCTGCACATGCCCTGAATTTTGCTTGCCTGCTTGGTGTCTGAATTTCTCCTTTGCCTTGATCTTAATTTATATTTTGTACCCAATTCCTAATTATCTGCAAATGTACTATGATGGCTAAGTGACTGAGCTCTGGATTAATCTGAATTCAAATCCTGATTCTTACTACCCAGCATAGTTTCGACAAGTTACTTTCGTCCTCTAAGCTTTGTTTTTCTCAACTATTAAATGGAAACAATTACAGTACGTATATGAAAGGGAGGTTGGCACACAGTTTGTACCCAGTAAATGTTACTACCACAATGTCTCCAATTCAGCCTATATTCTCAGGTCCTAGCTTCCCAATTCTTCTGATGCTCTGGCACCATCAACCACTCTCCTTATACAAACAAAATCTTAAATTAGGCCTCCTTGCTTAATGGAATGGACATGTTCCAGCTAAGTTGACTATACACACATTTCCATAAAGTGAATCCTCTGTGTCTATTACATTTTATTATAAAATTGAAAACCCAATCCCCCCCAAAAATACATATATAATGAAGTTGAACTTCAGAATTCAAAACGTTTTTAAAGAAAAATAACTTATCAGCAAGATATTATCCATATTAAAGACAGTTGTCACAATCACACACTGTCTGCACAGTTACAGTAGGGACACAACAATAAGTACAAGAAGCATAGAACCCCCAAATTTCATCCATCTGTGATGTACAGTCCTTTAGAATGCATGTGTGACTAAATTTATAAATTTGTGAGTTTAGAAGTCTGTCCAGCAAAGTGAGATCATTTGTCAGTGTTGCAAAATCACTACTCACTACTATGTTTAGCGTTATGATTCCAGCTCAGGACAGCCAACTTAAAGAGAACCAGATATCACACGGGTTCAGGCAAGAGGGCTGTGGAAATGTTTGTGATGAAACAGGCACAGTGCATTCTTGTTAGCCATTGGCTGTTTCCTGAATATGTCCATCAATCTAAAATTCACCAGACTCCTGGAAGCAGGACTTGAACCAAACCGAGCTTCAACCCAAAATTCAAGTAGAAGTGAACCAGAATGTTAATGTATTACTAAACTATGAACCGAACCAACTATCCTGGGGGAAGGGGAAAAAAACCTACTGAACCAGTTTGATTTGAAGCCAGAACTGTATGTTTTATGAAACTATTGAACTGTAACAAAATCAGATCAAAATATTCCCTGAATTTAAACTAAACAAATACATTTTTATTTCCTTCAGATTGAATCCCTGGCTACAAATCAGGCTTACTTTAGTGCACATGCTATTTAATTCAGTACACACACATATGGTTTATCTTGGGATGTTTTTCTCTCCCTATCAGTTTTCTTCTTTATGGAAAGGAGATGAAGATCCCTACCTACTTCACTAGACTATCTGGGAAGATTCAATGAAATAATAAGCAAACATCTGTTGTCATCATCTTCTTCATAGTCATGTTGACGATGATGATCAGCATCATCATGTCATCATCATCATCTGAACTGCATTATGTCCAACACTCAAGGGGTCAGCTTTGCACTTTAAGTCCTCCAGTGTGTTCATTGGCCACCAGAGGGCAGCAAAAAGGTAGAAACTTTTGCTGGAACTGACGGTGGAACTTCTAAGGACAAACACTGAAGCCTTACTATGTGCCAAATACTGTTTTAAACACCTTGCACATAATTAACACATGTCATCCCTGAAACCGTGCCATGAGGTAGGTTCTGTTATTTACTCTAAGGGAGAAGATGAGGAAGCAGAGGCAAAAAGTGGTGAAGAAATTTGTCCACGATTGCCCAGATAACAGGTGGCAAAGCTAGGATTTGATCTGTGGCAGCCTGGCTATAGAGCCCCAACTCTTAACCTACCACCGAGTACTGCCATTTGGTATTCATTTTGGAGAGTGTTAACCTGAGAGAGGTTCAGATCCTGGCACAAGTGGAACTGCAGTCCAGGATGACCTTATACAGTCTGTCTCCAGTTCAGGAACCAGAGAAGAGCCACAGCGTGAGCCAGAGGTGTGTGGTGTGGTCAACAGTAGTGTGATGGACTAATTCAGGGCACAGGAGTCAACCAAGGAAACACAATTAACATTTAGATAGCGGGGGAGGAAGATGGGATTCAGGCAGAAATGCAAGAGAATGAGCAGGACCATTGCTCTTGACAAAAGAGAATAGTTATTCTCATGGTGACTAAGTCCAACTGGCTCATCCTTCTGAAGCTGCAGTGTGTCTTGAGTTGAAAGAGCCAATACTAACAAGACAACAGGGAGCTGACTTGGTTCCATTTTGGCAATTTCCATCTCTTGGGGGTTTTTTGCTGTCGTGGTGGTGGTGGTTGGTGTTTTTGTTTTTTTTTAATGAAAATAGCAAAAACAAAAAACCTATCATCCTGCTCATCTCAGCTCTCTTAAAATGACAATCTATACTGACTTCCCCACGTCTTCATTTCCTGCTCTGCTTCTCTGAGACTAACCTCACCAAGGTTATCTGCCAAATACCAAATCCAATATTTACCTGTTATCTCTTCAGATGTATCTGCAGCTTCTGACATTGTCAGCCATTCCTTCCGTCATGAAACTCTCCCCACCTTGATTTGAAATGCTTAATCATCCTTATCATTGAATCTACTGCTGCTTCTGTGAACACAATTTTGCAGTCTGCTTACTGGCTTCTTTTTCCCATCTCTCGTCTAAAAAATGTAATGGCTTTTAACTTCTCCCTGCCCCCCACCATCTCTACTCTGGACACTCCAATCCATCCTCAACATTGCTGCAGAGAGAGCTTCTTAAAATACGAAAACACTACTCTGATCATAAATCTCCCATGCTTCAAAACATTCCATGTTCCTGACTCCCCATTATGAAAATTATTTATCATGGCATTCAACAGTCCTCTTGACTTCCTGCCTACTTTCCCATGTGCTTCTGGCCATGCCTCTACCTATGCTCTTTGTCTACTCACGCTACTCAAAAGCCATTCAATTGCTCATTGCTTCTCAAGTCTATTTTCCTTTGCATCCTTCAAAGTTCAAATCAACCATTCCCTTCCTTTTCGGAAGGTTTCTCAAAATCCTTTCCCCTAGACAGAGATGCTAGTTTCCTCCTGAGAGCTCCAATGCATCTGAGCCATTGGATGATTGTGGCTCATTCACAGCCACGGGTCTCCTGTACCCCACTGCTCTCCCTGGGCAAATGACGATTTATTCTCAGGACCTAACACAGAGGGACACTTAATATATATCTATGGTGGGACTGAGATACAATGACTGGGGTATCAGAGCTTACAAAATAGTGGTGATTTGGAACTGGAATCCTGGCTTTGACTATATCTCATTAGTTCTTAAAGATCTGAGGGTCAAAGGCGATGCTGAAAGCTACAAATGATAAGTCAAGTGAGAGTCATAATATTGATTTTATTTCTTTATCAATGACAAGGCAACAAGAATGTTAATGAGAACCAGCAGGGTCATGCTGAACCATGGGCCAAATCCAAGTGGGTCTGCAGACCCAGAGAGCAGCCCCAGGACTGGCTTTCCTCTCCACGTACCACTCAGTGGAACAAGTCCTGACAGCTTAACATGGAGCATAAAATGTGTTCTCTGGGTAACAGGGCACTTAGCATATTTGACTAGAATCATGTGGACCAGATTTTGTTTTGCTTGTCTTGCCAAAAAGAGTAGACTCTTTTCACCCTGCCTCATTCCTGCTCCCTAATTTAATCGTAATTCAATAGTCTGAAAAAATTTGTATGTACAGCTTCCCCATTTGTTTAGTGAAACTTCAGAGAAACATCACCACTACTCTGATCTGCTATCCTAGAGGAAGACTTGGCAACAGCCAGGAGTGGGAGAGATTGCAGGAAGTGCCCTTGTGGTAGCTGCTCACCTACTGAGTCCATTTTTGGTTTTGGCAGTGAGAGGATGATAAGCATGAACTTCCAGTTTCTCTCCAGTCTGTTCTCTGACCATGAGGTGGGATAGGAAGTAGAGCAGGGCAAGCTTCTATCCTATTACTGTAAATCAACAGTGAGGGTTATTTTATTCTTTCCCGTTGGACTTACCTTCAGTTCCCAGGGTAGCATGGTGATTATACACATGGCCTTTGCATTCAACATTCTGGGTTCAAATCCTAGCTCTTCAAGTTATTAACCATATGACTTTCAGACTAGTTATTTAGCCCTTAGGGTCCTCCGTGCTCTCAGCTGTAACATGGGGACAATCATAACTTCCTCAGAGAGTTGTTCTAATGAGAAAATGCCTGTGAAATGCTTGGCATGAAGCTTGAATCAACACTTTGTAAATGTGAGCTGTTATGTTTAAATTCTTCGAAATTGGATTGGCTTTCATGAAGCTCCAAATCGATCCAAGCTCAGTATGTATGCCCTTACATCTGGCCTGAAAGCATTTGGAAACCTCAAGATAACTTCCATGACAGTAATGGTAGAGCACTATGTCCACTGACGAGAGAGAACTGATCCACTCCCTGTGGCTAAAGGCAGTCACTCTTGCGATCGCAAGCAATTTTTGCTACTGTCAGCATCCCTGAGCCAACATTGATCTGAATGGGAAAGCTGGATCACTGTGAGTTTGTTTCTCTATAAGCCAATCTATCAACAAAATTCCAAATGCCCCCCATTCTGAGTGATGAGGTAACAAAGGAGTTGACAGGCCAGGTCATCAGGTCTGGAATCCTGCATCCAACTGTGTCCTGCATGTTGAATATCAGATCAAAGTGAAAAAGAAATATGGGAGGATTGAGCCAAATTTCCATGTGCAAGACTAAACATAATTTGATTTTCAAATTTTAGACCAAGTTCTCAGGACTGACCACTGGAAAAATTCTTTCTGAATTTTTTTCTCCAAGGTGACGTGTATAAATCATAGAATAGATAAAGATGTTTCCACAGCCGCTATCTTAAGCATGATCTCTTTTCCATAGATATAAAATAGACTGGTCAATAGAGGGACAGCGGGATCGAGGAAAGGTTAATAAAAGAGCCTTGGAAAGCTTCCCAGATTTCACAACTGCAGCTCTTTTAAAGTAATCTCTAAAGGGAGGTTCTGGAAATCCACTATAAGGGCACTTTCTCTAATACAGATCACTCAAAACAAAATGAAGAACATATTTCAACAACAAAGATAATAATACATCTAAGCCTTCAACTCAAGCCTCAATATCAATGTGACAGAGAGATGATGTAGAGTCAAGATCCACTTAGGAAGGAGTCACATACTATGCATATATGTATATATACTGGTTCTATATTTATGTGTATACTCACATACACAGTGTATATACACATAGATATAGACTGTGGCTCTGCTTCCTGAGTGAATTATGATTCTGTGTATGTATGTGCATGTGCGCACGTGTGTGTGTGTGTGTGTGTAGGGAAGATGGGGGGAGAATCCAGAAGCATGGGCTAGAGCCTCACAAAAACAGACTGAACCCTATGTCAGTTCTTGTTGCCTCTGACGTTAATGGTATGGATATCTGGGGCCCTTCATCCTGGAACTAAACAGATCAACCTAGCACAGGAGGTGGAGAATCTGAAGGAGGATCCAGGGAAAGGTGAAATAGTTGTAGATGTAGCTACTACCTCACACCAGTGACGTGAGTCAGCAAATCCTCAGCGCCGCAGTGAGCTACAAGATGGCTCTTGCTTCACTTCCACCTGCCAAATTTCCCACATCTCTCTGTGGGCTGCCCTTCCTAGAAATACACAGGAAAGGGAATTCTGGGAACTTTAGTCCAAACTAACCAAGCAGAAACCTTATGAAGCCACTGCAAATAAATACTATACCTCTTTGACCCTGATTTCCGTGTAACTCCTCTCAGGAATGCCTCCTCCATCTAGACTGATTTAGAAGTCAACAGGATAAAGACTCTTTTCTCACCTCATCATATGATTCACAAAGTAAAAATAATTCTTCTTATTTTCAAAAGTAATTTGGCTATTCAGAAATCTCAGTTGAGGGGCACTTGTGCCTGTCCTCAGTGTCCACTCTGAGTGCTGATGGCCTTGAGATTGAGATCCCTTTGCCTAATCTCAAGTCATCTGGAAAGCATCAAACCTGGGCTGCTCAGCTGCTCTTTAAAGTTCGTGGGTGTCTCTTAGTTTTCTAATAACTGCAGAGTATTAGGATGGTAGAGGTGAACATGACCATCTTAACCAACTCTTTAAAATAAAAAAAAAATGTAGGGAGCAATCACATGGCAATATTAAAATTTTTTTCATTATATTTTCTAATAACTCTCAAGCATTGGTATCCATAAAAGCCATCATAACGTGTTTATTGAGACCAGTAATCAGTGCAGGATGGAATTTTCAATATAACACAGGCAGGTTTTCTATGAAAGTGGCACAGAGAACTCTGCCCTTTTGCTGGAATATAAACTTGACTCCCTCTTTAGGGCACTGAGGTAGTAAAACACAAGAGAACTTCCTAATGGAAATGAGACTATTCTCATTAAATTAAATGAGACCATTTAATGTGGGTGAAAGTGATTTAAAATTCACACACCTCCTGCAAATATGTTCTTGATTTACTTTTTAAAGAGTAAAATGGGTTTAGTAAATATTGCCAGGTATAATAAATCATAAAACATTTAACACCGATTTGTCAAATGTAGTTTACATGAACTAGCACTTAGTGTTATTTATGCCAGACTGAATGAAATGGCTGATATGTTAGGAGGGTTTTTAGCCAGTAAGGAAACATGCAGGGAACAAAACACTGTGCTGGGTGGTATGTTGGTTATAGCAAATGACACGATACCACATTATCCCCTAAGTGCTTATGGTCTAGATGGGATATTCAATCAAGAATACAAGGCAGGGATGAGCAGAGCCTGTCCAAAGCAGCCAGCTTTAGTTAAGCCAATCAATAAAAAGCACCTTTTCTTAGCTGATTCCACCTATCACCTGATTCCACCTATTCCACCTGATCACCATTCATTAGGAAAGTGCCAGCCCTCTAGAACTTGAACCTAGCATTCGGAACTTCTCATGCTGTCCTGCAATCTGATTCGAAAACGTTTAGGTTTTCAACACTTGAACCCTTGTCTTGGATGTCTTCGCGGGTTCTTATGGGACCAACTTTTGTTCCACTCTTCAAGTATGATTGTTACTTCCTGCTTACATATGTATAATACAAGCCGCTCTGTGCAACATCCTGATGCAATTCAATTTCATACCCTGGGACTCCACCCTAATACAGGCTGATCTGATGAATCAGCCATTACCTGCTCTGCCCCTGTTCTGACGATTGTATAAATTCATGAACTGCTAGAGGGGTTTGCACCAGTTTCATCCGAAGTTAAGGTAGGTCATAGAGGGAAGGGGGAACATTCGATCACGTGAAATCTAGTCCTCCAGCATGCTCATAAACAAATTCTAGAATAGGAGAGGACCTTGCCAGGAAAACAGATCTCCATGTCAACATTCAAGTACTTTCTAAAATCATAAATAATATCTTCTTCCTTAGCATAGGCACCAACCTGTCATCTTGCGCAGAGCAGGATTTTAACTGTCAATACTAGAATGCCCTGATACGGTCCTTCATCTTCCAGGTTTTTATCATGAGTAGCACATGTGCTCTGCTTCATCTGTTACTCTGTGGTCAAGATCCTAAGATTGATCCAGAGCAGACTTTGTGATATGGGCTTGACTTTCAGGGAGTAGAGGAGCCACACTGGAAGAAGCCAGTTGTGGCTGTAAGATCTGAGTTGATATGCCTGAGTCCAGAAAAGCAAGGGAACAAGTATCCCCTTACATGGAAAAAATGGAGATTGAGAATTTGGGCAGCGACAGGTTGTTAAATCACTTTCCGGTTAGTGTTCTGTAGCTTTTTAATAGTCATCAAGTATTTCTAAAAGTATTTGTCAATGATGACAGCAGGTCAGCATCTGGTTGGACAGGATTTGCTAAATCTGAAGGCTTAAGGTTATTTTCCACTGGAGCTATACTTACCAGTGTTGTTTTGTGTGGCAAAAAGACCCTGGAACTTTAGGAGTAGGGAAAGAGGTGCAGAGAAGGAAATGATTGGAAAAGAGGTTCCAGAATCCAAGCTGAAGGAAGCCTATTCTCCAAGGGGATCCTAGCATTCTGTATCAAATGAGGGGTCCTCCCACCTCCAAACCCTTGCTCAGCTCTATCTTTCCTTTGTTTTCCTCTTGTGGCAAGTGCATACATGATTAAAATTGTAGCCATGCCATAGGACCTTTTTATCTCCAAGGTTATGATTTTAAGCAGGAAACTACATAAGACCAAGCCTTGGCTATGGTCTGGTCAGACTTTCTTTCACAGTCTAGTTTTGAGGAGTATTGTGTTCTGATCCTGTGGGGAAATCATGTGGTAGCAGATACTTCCAGTGCCTGCGTCATAACTCCTCAGCTCTCCATGGACTTTAGCTGGAGCTCTCTCCCGTGAACGTCTTCAGTTCCCCCTGCACTGCCAGCACCCTCCTCAAGAGTATGCCTTGTTTCTTTCTACGTTCTAACCCCAGGGCCTTCTCCATTGCCAAGGGAGTTTGATTGGTACAAATACAGCCTGGCAGTACAAATGAGTTAATGTTCCCAGAGAAAACCCAACTTCTGATCCTTTTTAATGTACAATTCTTTATACTTCTTAAGAGATTACAGCAGGGGCTCCTGGGTGGCTCAGTCAGTTAAGCATCCAACTTCCACTCAGGTCATGATCTCACGGTTTGTGAGTTTGAGTCCTGTATCAGGCTCTGTGCTGGCAGCTTGAAGCTTCAGATTTGGTGTCTCCTCTCTCTGTCCCTCCCCTGCTCACGTTCTGTCTCCCTCTGTCTCAAAAATAAACATAAAATTTGTTTTAAAAAAGATTACAGCAGAATCAAAATATATTTTCTTTTTTGAAGTTTATTTATTGAGAGTGAGAGAGAGAAAGAGAAGAAGGGAAGGGGCAGAGAGAGAGTTACAATCAGGCTCCATGCTCTGAGCTGAGCCTGACATGGGGCTCAATATCACAACCTGACCAATTTCAGGTCATTCACGACCTGAGCTGAAATCAAGAGTCAGACACTCAACTGACTGAGCCACTCACCTGCCCCCAAGTTCTATTTTCTACATTGATTTTCTTCCTGACCTCACATCCCCAGTACCTCAAGTCCGTTTGATGGAATTACAAATAACTACCTGCACCTAAGGACTAGTCTCATGTTCTGATTTTAAGAGAAGCTAAACCAATAACCATACCAAGCCAGAAATCCTCCCACTTTTCTTTTCCAAATATGTGCATGCATGCACACATATGTGCACCAAAAAGGGAAGCATTATGCTTGTAATAAGCCATCATAATATACTGAAACAGGACATCTCTCAAATTATTAGGCTATGAAAATTTATCTTTAAAAGAGAAAAGGGGCGCCTGAGTGTCTCAGTCGGTTAAGCGTCTGGCTTTGGCTCAGGTCATGATCTCATAGTTCGTGGGTTCGAGCCCCACAAGCCCCGCATCGGTCTCTGTGCTGACGGCTCAGAGCCTGGAGCCTGCATCAGATTCTGTATCTCCCTCTCTCTCTGACCTTCCCCTGCTCACACTGTCTCTCTCTCTGTCTCTCAAAAATAAATAAAAAACATTTAAAAAAAAAAAGAAAGAAAGTAGGAGACATTGACTCCTTTTCTTGAAAGATTTATTGCCATGGGGTTTGCCACCCTAATAAAAGACAAGACAAAATATGTAAAAACAACTGTTTTTAGACAATGGTAAGCAAGTAGCACAGAAGTGATTACTGAGAAAAAGAAAGCAAATCAGGTGAGCCCTACCATTGTAACATCTCACTATTTGGAGATGGTCTTGAAAATGCAGCTCAAAGAGTTAAACCCAGAGCCTCTCAGTCTTGCTCAAATGTCTGTAATTTTTAGGTAAGAGTATTGAAGGAAAGGGAGATGCACAGAATGAGGTCTCTGAAAATAAGCAGAGAGTCCCCTTGAATCTTAGGTTGAGTGGTGATATACACATTCCTGAGTAGAAATTCCCTGAGGCCAGGGAAAGAAACATTGGAAGGTGATGAGCCAAACAATTCACTTTCTGGAACTCACTAAGCAGTCAGTGTGGAGAGACCTTGTAATTCACAAGAAATTTGAAACAATCCTCAAAAGTCTTTCCCTTTCCTAGTGGAACTAAATTATCTCTAGAAAAAAGGTTACTTTAGGCCTGATTTAGCATAAATTTAAAAAGCATGCCTCAAGTGGATCAAACTGATCCTGAATAACTTATTTGTACACCAGAAAAAAGATGAACTCTTCAAAAGTATACAACAAAATACACTCAACATCACTCAACAATAAAACTCAAAATGTTCATTATCCAATAAAAAATAAACATACATACAAAGAAGCAAAAAAAAAAAAAAATGAACCACATTCAAGAGAAAATCCAAGCACAATTTACAGACCCAGATATAATGGAGAGGATGGATTAGCACATGGGGCTCTTTAAAAAGATATTATAAATGTTACATTTATGCTCAAGGATATAAAGGAAGGCATGAACATTACTGGGAGAAAAATTATATTTCTTTTTAAAAACTCAAATGAAACATGTGAAGAAAAAAAATATTTGAATGAAAAATATACTGGATGAGCTTAAAAGGAGATTAGACACTTAGGAAACAAATTAAAATTAGACACTTAATAGGAGAATAGACACTTAAACTTGAATAAATAGCAATAGGACCTACCTGAATGAAATACAGGGAAAAAAATAGAAAAAAAGTATGAAAGTTTCCATGACATCTGGGATAATATCAAGTAGCCTAATACTAATACAGGTATAATGGGGTTAATGCCCTTATAAAAGAGACCCCAGAGAGCTCTCTACTTCTTCTGACATGTGAGGTTACAGCAAAAGATGGCCATGTATGAGCCAGAAAATTGGATCTCACCAGGCCCTGAATGTGTTGGATCCTTGATCTTGGACTTCCCAGTCTTCAAGACTATGAGAAATAAATTTTTGTTTATAGGCCACTCAATCTATGGTATGTTAGTCCTGGCACCCTGAGCAGATTAAGATGGAAGGTTTTTAAAAAAGGAGAAAGTTTTTTTTAAATAAAAGAGAAATGGAGAAATAAAAAGGATTTTGGAAAAGGTATAGTATGTTGAAGAGAGGCAATACATATTTAGTAGATATTAGTCATCCCCCAAAAAGAAAACTCAAACAAGGAAGCCAAATAAACACTAAATTCTATAATCCAAGAAAACTTTGCTAAAATTGAAAATATAGAAACAATTAAGATTTCACATCAAAAGGACATACCATGTATCTGAAAATAGTGAGGCAGAACAACCAATATGAAAATATATTCTACATTACTGGACTTTAGAAGGGGGAAAAGGCTTTGTGATTTCAGGTAGAAGCAGTGTCTTACAAAGACAAAATATTAAGTTATCAATAGATTTTTGTCAGTACCACTTAAGCTAGAAGACAATGGAGAAACATATTTAGGATGTTCAGGTAAAGAAAATGCAAGCCAGAGATTTTACACCTAGAAAAATTGACTTTCATGCAGAAAGTACACAACTATTATCAGTGTTGAAGAATTTAGGGAATATTGTTCCATGAATTTTTCCTTATAAATTTAATGGAAAAACTAACTTCAGAAAACTAAAATGAGTAGGGAGATATCACAAAGACTGGTGGCAAGCATTAAGCGTCTCGTTGCTTTAGTTACTTAATGCATCAAAGCTTCAAGGGAGAGAGTATTATATGTAATGGCTATTCGCTCTGATAATGTATATATTGCAGCTGTTGAAAATGAATAGAATTGGAAGAGCATATGCAAAACGTTTTTCAACTTTTTCCAGGAATATGTTGGGGTGAAATTATAGTTATTCTGAGACTTATGCATACAGTATTGGCCAGAGTAAAAGAGTAATTATGGGATATTTTAATTCTATTATTACCTGTGTCTTGAGAATTGGGATTTTCAACATGGAAGAAAGGAGCTGAATAGGGATAGTATAGAAAAGTTATAGGGGAATAAAAGAGAAATACTGAATTGGAATTGGAATTGTCATTTGAATTCATGAAGTCTCCATGAGTTCTGGCTCGTTCAGACATCCCCATTACTAGCTTTCCTAGATGCACCTAGTCAGTGATCCTAAAATTCAATTTCTCACTAAAGGAAACCAGTGCTTTTTCAGGAATACCTGATTTCAGGTCTGGAAATGTACGAGATGAGCCTGGAGCATGTCATCATACCAGAAAGTAAGGACACTGTAGAAGACTACCAAGATTATCTCAAAGAATTCCAGGAGCCAACACAAGAGACAGTCCTTGGCCAAAAATAGAACAACTTGAACTTCACAAAAGATAATAATTGCAGTTGATTGAAACCTACCATGTATGTTTAAATCCATGAATTATAATGATATTAAGGAAAAAAACCCCAATCAGTCACTCTCAGAGGATAGTAATGAGCCACTATGAACTGGTAAATAAACGGAAAGATCTAAGGACTTATTCCATGTATTTCCTACATGACTGGCAGCCAATAAGAAAACATCTCTTTATAAAAGAAACACAAGTAATACATGACAAAGAGATGATGAAGTTAGAAGATTACCATTCTGAAGCCTCCAGTAAGTTAATGGATCTGAGCAGTGAGCATCAATGGCTGCCAACACAACAAAAAGAGAGACGATCAGGCTATGTGCCTCCTGATGAAAGAACACACCATCACATTTAGTCTTGCCAAAGGGACAGAACACAGGCTGATCTGGCTGCCAATTTGGAGAAAATACAAAGGTCAGAGGATTATGTTGAACGGCACCACAAATGTGCAATTGGCAACAATCTAGACTGTAGAGAACTCTAAGTCATGTGCTCCAAGTCCTTCCACAGATGAATTATAAGGAGAAGAAAGGGATAAAAGACCAACCTGTAAGTTAAAAGAATGTGAAAGACATGCCAATTTTTTTTAAAAAAGCAACACCATTTAGTCTTTAGGGTTTCTAGGCTGCCTGTGGGTAATAAACTGTAAAAATATTCAAGGAGGTTAAAAGATCCAAAATAAATTAGGAAGACTATTTAAAATAATAATAATAATAATAATAAAGAAAATATGTATTAGAACATCTAAAGTAGTATTCAGAGGAAAATGTATAGTCTACAGTCTTTACATTAACAAGAAAGAGTTTTAAAAATGAATTAAGTATCCAATACAAGAAGTTACTTAATAAAAGCAGGAAAATATTAGTTAAGTTTAAGTTAGTTTAGAAACTAATACATAAGTTCAAAGTCTGACTCTCTGAGAAAATCAATAAAATTCATGAATTTTAAAATAACCTAATCAAGAAAAGTGAAGAGAAATCATAAATGCAAAAATAAGATAAAATAAGGGAGAATACACTTATTTTGATGAGCACTGAGTAATGTGTAGAATTGTTGAATCATTATCTGAAACTAATGGAACACTGACATCCAAATGGCCTACAGACACATAAAACGATGCTCAACATCAC
>NC_043714.1:39850354-39911485 GCF_006229205.1 Suricata suricatta
AAATAAATAAATAAATAAATAAATAAATAAATAAATAATAATAATTCCACAACCAGTTAAACCATTCCAAAGCATAGAAAAAAGAAAACTCCCACCTTTTTATGCATCAAGCATAACACTGATAACAAAACTCAACAATAATTACACAAAAATATCTATAAACCCAATCTTATTTGTGATTATTGATGCAAATACCAAGGAAATATTAATAAAAAGACTCCAACATTTAAAAAAATCATATCCTCTTATCTAGTTATTTTTTCAGCAACATAAAGATGGTTCGATAATGAAAAGAATTATTACTATAATTTATCATATTAATAGATCTAAGGAAAACAACCTATAATGTCTCCATAGATTTTTCAAAAGGCACTTGCTAAACTTCAACATTTACCTTGACTTTAACAAATAATTGAAGAAAACCATTAAATAGGAGAGATGAAGATATTCTCAACCTGATAAAATATCTCTCCAACACATAAGCTAGTGTAATGATAAGGCACTAGAAATATTGCCCTTAAAATCTGAAAAAAAACACCATAATTTCCACTATCACCACTAATACCTAATTTACGATCGTTTCTTGGTATTAGCCAAATAAATTTTGACGAAAGAAGGAAATAAAGATATAAAAATTAGGAACCAAGAAGTAAAATTATCACATTTTTCTGGTGGCTGAGTGAAATTAATATATAACCAATAAATTATATATACACAAACAGAAATAGGGAAGTCAATTCTATTTACAACAGCAGCAAAAACAAAAAATGCTAAAAATAAAATGAAATGTGCAAATTTCTTATTTGAATAAATATTTTAAACGCTCCTAAGAGACATAAGGAATATTTGGTCAAATGACAACGCATACCATGTTCTTGGGTACGAAGATTCAACATTATAAAAATCCCAGTTCTTGCTAAATTAATCTATAGATACAGCATAATCACAATAAAAATAACAACACTTTTTTTTTCTGTAACTAGGCAAGTTGATTTTTGGTGAAATAAACAAGCAAGAATAGAAGAATATTGAAAAAGAGAAAAGTATGAAGATGTGCTAGAGAGACAGAAAACATCAGTATAATAAATTTTATAACATACTATTACAGGGTCAAGAACTAAAACTGTCTGGGCCTGGCACTTGAATAAAGAGACAGATTATTTCACCATAATAAAAAGCAAAGAAATAAACACAAATATATTGAGAGAGTATCTCAGATTTGTAGGGAAAATAATTATTAAATGATAAGGGAACAAAGAGGTACCTATCTGGAAATGAAAACTAGGTAGTAGATTCACACCACATATGTTATTTAAAGTAGATTCCAGAAATATCAAATATCTAAATATAATAATTGAAATAATAAAAAGCTCTATAAGAGGGGAAATTCTCTTACAATTTTTGAGTAGGGAAGGCTTTCCTAGAATGACATGAAATCCAGAAGTTCTTAAAAAGAAAGGCAATAGATTTGACTCCCTAAATTCTTTTTTAATTGCAAAGCAGCGAAAACTTTCACAAGCTTAACAAAAAGACCAGTTGAAAAATACTGGCAATTTATGTTGCAAACTAAGGATTAATGTCCCTAATAGAAGAGAAAAACTTACAAATCAAGAAGAAAATGACCAGCATGCCAATAGAAATAATGGGCAAAGTTCACAGGAAATACATTAGTTTTCAAACATGAAAGGTAACTCCACTCATAATATGAGAAATGCAAATTAAAAATGAAATGAGAAACCATGTTTTATACATCAATTGTCAAATATCAAAAAGTTATAATACACTCCATTAGTAGATACGGGCATTCAGACATTTCTGGTGGGTGTGTAAATTGGGTCAACCGCTGTGGAGGGCAATTTGTCTACGTATAACGAAGTTGGATATCTACATATCCTTCAACCTTGTAAATTCACGTTTCAGAATTTGTACTAAAATACAAACTCATACTCAAAATGGCTTGTAAATAACTATGCACCATGCAAGTAGTTTGTGATGGTGAAGTTTGGAAACAACATAAATGTCTATCAATAAAAGACAGGCTAATGTTTATCCATGCAGCCATAAAAAAAGGACTTAGGAAAATCCTTATCTATTTATATGGAAAATTTGCAGAGATAAATTGTTAAGTAAGAAAAGCAAAGGCATTTGATCTTTCTGGAAAATGCAAAATAGGGTGCATAGCATTTTACCATATGGGAATATACGTGTGTGCATGTGTATCACATATATACAAATACTTTCATACCTACATATAAATTATATATATAACAGATATGTGTATGTGTATAGGTACATCTTCATTTGCCTGGATAAAATAACTCTAAATAAAATATCTCTAGAGAACTGTTCAGGAAACTAATATTACTTTACCATGTAGAGAGGGACATGTCTAGAGAATAATCGTAGGGAAAAGACTTACACTATATATGCTTTTTGAAACTTACTTTTCTCTTTTTACTTTTTGCCTTATTGAGGTATAATTGACATACAAAAAGTTGTACACATTTAATGTATACATCTTAATGAGTTTGGACATATGCCTACACCATGACGCCATCACCGCAACCAAGGTATTACACATATTCATTGCTTCCAAAAATTTTCTTGCATTCTTTTGTAGTGTTGTGTTGTTGTTTCTTTGTTTTTTGTCTTTATCTTTTGGTAAGAACACCTAACATGAGATCTAGTCTCTTGACACATTTTGAAGTATACAATAAAATTTCTATTATACAAGATGAGTAAGTTCTAGAAATCTGCATACAACATAGTACCTATAGCTAAAACTTTTTGACATTTAAGCTGTGTGTAGATACTAATCTAAAAAATATGTCTGTGTGTGTATAATGTACAATTAAATATGTATAAATTAAGTATGCATGTATATAAATACATATGAAAAATATGGAATATTAGGAAATACCTCTGGTTGATATTATTATTGGTAATTTTATTTCTTCTATATTTTCCAGATTTCTACAATAGCTTTATGTCATAACCACAGAACTATAAATGTCATATTTAAAAGACTGGGGGATCTTGGTAATACTGAATAAAGCTCAAAACATCTGGATCTGGTTTCAGATCTAACACTCACCAGCTAGGCGCCATTCATTACAACTTCTAACTTCTCTGAATCTGTTTTCTGATCTGTAAAATAGGGATAATACTGCTTTCCTTGGTTTTCCTCAATTTGAGAGAAAATCAAATAATAAAATTACTTGAAAGTGTTTATAAATTGTCATGCTATAGAAATGTGCAGTGCTGTTCTAGTTACTGAAGTAAGGAACATTACTGCAGTATTACATTTCTCTATTTCCTGCCTAAGATACAAACTGGCCAGGCACCTCAGTGGCTCAGTTGGTTAAAGAACCAGCTCTTGCTTTTATGTCAGATCCTAATCTCCAATTTGTGGCTTTGAGCCCCACGCTGGTCTCTGTGCTGACAGTGTGGAGCCTGCTTGGAATTCTCTCCCTCTTCCTCACTCTCTGCCCTTCTCCTCACTTGATATCTCTCTTTCTCTCTTTCTCTTTCAATCTCTCTCTCTACCAATCTCTCTCTCTCTTTCTCAGTCTCTCTCTCTTTCTATCAATCTCTCTCTCTCTCTCTCACACACACACACACAATAAATAAATAAACTTTAAAAAGAGATAAAAATTGGTCAGCAAGTTGAGCAAAATGCCTTAGGATCTCAAAGAGCTACAAGGCAATGGAAATGGAAACCATTATTTCCACTTGGAAAGTGGAAGTAAGCAGGAGCAAGTTAGGAGAGTTCCATAGGAAAATTCCAAGGGAAAAAATTCTCACCCCAAAAAAATAACACTTCCTTCCACTCTCCTAAAGCC
This sequence comes from Suricata suricatta, assembly GCF_006229205.1. Classification (NCBI taxonomy): domain Eukaryota; kingdom Metazoa; phylum Chordata; class Mammalia; order Carnivora; family Herpestidae; genus Suricata; species Suricata suricatta. The sequence goes on from NC_043714.1 coordinate 39,854,197, forward strand.
AGATACTACTCCACTAACACACATCCAACTCTATACACTCATTCTATGGAATCAGTTCGTCTCTACTGTACAAACTGGTTATTTAGTAAAGACTGTGCTTTGGCTATACCTGCTTTGCTGTGCACACTCAGAAAAACCTGAGTGGACTCAGTGCCCAGTATAGCACTCCCTTGGATTTTCCTCCTCACCACCACACCAAAACACACACGTCTGCATACACGTGTACACACACATTTCTAGATATTTTTTTTAAGTTATGCATGAGTTTATGAGAGAAGATGCTGAGCCATGAAATAATAGTAGTTATGTCAGCAGGAATGTGGGGTTGGAGCTCAACATTGTAAAACAATATATCGTTTCAACAAAAACAGGCTGAAAGATCAAAAACAGTTCTGAATCGGTGTCCAGAAAGCTCCATTTTTACATAATGGTTTCAGAAGATTTTCCCCTAAACATCTGAGACAACAAAGCAGACATGGATAAGCAACTAGATTCCCCTCACCTTGGCCAGCGCTCCAACTCTCTCTTGCTCTCTGTTTTTTCACACATCAGGATGTTTCAAAATGTTTTAAGTGGAAAACCCAGCCATTGTAAGTGCTGAGGGAAATTCATTCACTTAAAGTCACAGACCAGTTCACTGCTATCTGCTTCACCACTCAGTGGGGTGTCTCCAAATATCTTGAGGGGTATTGCAAAATACTAAAAATAAATGGAAAAAACCCACAGTTAATTGGTTCAAGTTATTTTTCCTTTAATTTATTTATACCATACACAGTCCTTTAGGGGAAGTCAGAATGAGTTTAAAAAAAAATCACCCACCAGAAATACAAAAGATTGGAGATTGTTACTTCAGACCTCTAGCAGATAATTTAATGATATTACATATAATGGCGAGAGTGTGGTCTGAGACTTATATAACATCTGGTTTCAAATCCCAACCCTAATGCTAGCCATGTAACTTCAAACACTTCCATTATTGACCCTTCTGTGCCTCTTTCTTCCACTCACAGGGTTATTATGATGACTGAATATTATTATCCCTGAAAAGTATTGAAAACAATGCCTAGCATACAATAAAGATTCAATGAATATTAGTTGTTATTTTAAGTATTGTGAGTGATACCATGACAAAAAATTACTAACTGGTCCTTGAACACCTTGAAAGAGTCAATGTGCCCTAAAAACAAAAAATAAAACAAAAATAAAAATAAAAACAAGAAACATGTACGCTAAGCATTTACTACCATAAAGCTACTCAGGTACCATGGAGAATCTAACTCTCCAAATAGCAAACTACAGCACCATGTAGCTTCTTGTCTCGAGATTCTGCCTTTCAGGATGGACTTAACGTATGCTTCAGCCTGCCCCTCGTACCCCAATGCATATAATCAGGCCCAAACTGTCTTCCCCCTTACAAGGAAGCATGCTGATGTTGGTATGCTGCATTCGATTTTTATTAGACTAGCTCTTTGCTTCCTGCATTCCAGCTCATCTTTGAGCTTCAACAGACCGGTGGGCACTACGGGAGTAGCACGGAACACACTGCTTTGTTTTGATGTCTTAACACTTCAGATGAAAAGAATAGTCTTTAAGCCGGCCCCTCTTTGTAGACTGTGTCTTTAGTGAAACATATTTCATTTTTTCCATTAGTACGACCAAATGACCTGTTGATAAATGTTTTAGGGAACAGATCATAGCAAGAAGAAAACTAAAGGCATATTTGAGTTCATGAAGATACCTAATTTTCCATCACTGAGAGATGTTCTTCTTTATCTCCATGTATGTTATTCATCAAGCCATCTTGACACTATTTACTGGAAAGTAATGGCACTGTTTACCAGAAAACTAGCTTAATCTGCTACTCATTGTTTTCATCAGTTAAATAAAACTGACCTTTCATCTTTAGCATTGTGCTTCCAACAAAATCCTGCCAAAATCACTAATGATCTGTGTTCCTCAGACAGCTGCAACACATTCCCCATGAGCTAAGGAATGGTGGGATCATCACCCTATCCAGAGATGGAAGGGCCCAACTTTACAGACCACAGTAACAGGTTATCATTCAAGCCACGCCAGTAGGATCCAGGGCAGAGTAAGTGAAGGTAAGAAGCTTAGCAAAAAGGGGTACCTGGATGGCTTAGTCGATTCAGCAACCGAGTCTTGATTTCATTTCACGCCATAATCTTGCGGTGTTTGAGTTCAAGCCCCACATCGAGCTCTGTGCTGACTGTGCAGAGCCTGCTTGGGATTTTCTCCCACCCCCTCTCTCTGCCCCTCCCCTGCTTGCACACACTCTCTCTCTCAGAATAAATAAACATATGTATATATTTTAAAAAGAAGCTTGGAAAAGAGAATCCCCAAACCTGGTCTGGAACCCCTAAATCAAAAGAATTTAGTTTGTTAAGACTGAATTGACAAAGCTCAGAGTCAAAGGTCGAGTTAATAATCAGTCAATAAAATCAAGTTTTGTAGAGTTTCTCACTACAAAATCAGGATAGATAGTCCACAGTGGAGCCTTACCTACCCTAATCAGTATTCTGCAATCATCAAAATGAGCTTAAGACCTGCTCATGTTCCCTTTCATACAGAATGATATCAATATAATACATAATGTCATTTTGTTTGCCACATTGATGAAGGTGCTTAGGTAAACTTAAGCTCAATCTCAGTTTCTCTCAGAAACACCAAAGTTTACACATTCATGGGTTATAAATTGGCTATTTTCAACCTAGTTCTAACACCTAAGCATACCATCAGCATCCTCATGCAGTTCAATCAAATTATAGAAACAAACATTTTATTTAAATATGTAAGGTTTCACATCTTGGGGATTTGCTTTTGATCGCCCTTTTGCCCTTCTCCCTTCCTTGCTTCTTTCCTTCATTCCTTTCTTCTTCTTTCCTGCAGTAACAGGTTTTTGATTCACTTTTGAGAAACCATTTTATCCCATTCTCATCTGTCTGTTGGAACTTGTCCTCCAAGGTGAATTTGCAAGAATGTTCACTGCAGTAAAATCTTAGGAAAAACTCTAAATTTGGATATTTAACAGAGGAGTAAAGAAATTATAAGACACCCACTGTAAAATATTATGCAGAATTTAAAATAGGGAAGATCTACGTGGAACAATGTCCATAATTATTAAATGAAGAAGTAAGCTGCAGAATAACAATTTGTAGCTTGGTTTAACTTATGTAAATGTAACTTATGTGCTATAGGCACATAAATATACATAGAAGTGCACACAATTTATCTCAGTAGATACACTGGATTGATCATGGTGGCTAGCTTCTGAGGAGGAATGGATGACTAGAGAAAGGAAACGTAAATAGGGAATCACAACTTTAATTACATCATTCAATATTATTTGAACAAATGATAAAAAATGAAGTCTTTTTATGGAAATGAATTATATCTTCAGACTTTGGAAAGCACTTTAGGTTGTTATCAAAAGGGGTATTTATTAATGATTATGCAGACCTAGCAGTTATTATAGTCTCTTCAAAAAACTAGTTATCAGCATATAATTTATCCACTGATGCAGGAATGTAACGTCTCTTTCCAACAATTCAAATAAAGCTTATGTCTTCCTTGTCCTGATCCTTGTTCTCATGTCAAAGTAACTATTAGACATGTAGGATATATCCTTACAGATTTACAAATGCCTATGTGAATATTAGAAATACATACAGTTTTATTGCATCTTTAGAATCCACAGACAGGTGTCAAAACACCTGCCTCTGAGTCCTCAAACTCTGGGAAACATGTATCAGTCTCTCTAAGTGGGTCCCTGTAGTCTTTCCCACCAAAGAAACAATGTATTTAATTTTCAACTTTAAAATTTTAATACTTTTATACATTTGAGGAGGGTAAGAGATTCAGGAGTTAGTCCTTTATGGGTGGTGCCGTTTATTGGTGGTGCAGTACGAACTTCGGAATGTGGAAGTCATTGCCACCTATTGCCTTGAGACCTAGGCCCAAACTACAAATGAACTGCATTTATTTTAATATTGAGCCAGTCAGATTTCTTAAATAAACTAGTTAATTTTAATATTTGGTTCTCATATCTTAGCCCCCTGCTTAACTCTTTTATTAGTTTTTTTAAAATTTTTTTAATGTTTTATTTTTTTTTGATACAGAGAGAGACAGAGCATGAGCGGGGGAGGGGCAGAGAGAGAAGGAGACTCGGAACCAGAAGCAGGCTCCAGGCTCTGAGCTAGCTGTCAGCACAGAGCCTGACGCGGGGCTGAACTCACGAACGTGAAATCTGACCTGAGCCGAAGCTGGAGACTTAACTGACTGAGCCACCCAGGCGCCCCAACTCTTTTATTAGTTTTATCAGCTATTCCTCTTTGGTTTTAGGATAAAAGTTTATTTTTGCCATAAATGATGACAACTCCTTTCCAGTGCTTATATCTCCTGTTTCTTCTTGTCTTCACACATTGGCTAAAATCGCCAGCACAAAGTTCAGAGTCTCAGTGATAATAGGCAGCCTCGCCTTTTTTCTAACATAATTAGAAGAAAATTTCACTATTAGATGTGATGTTTGCTCTAGATTTCTGTTAGAAGCTCTTCAAAAAAAATTTTTTTAATCTATCCTACCTCTAGCTGATTAAAAGTTGTGTGTGATTTATGGGTTGTTGAATTGTATCAAATGGTTTTTCTGCATGTATTTGAGGTGATTGAAAGATTTCCTCCTTTCATCTGTTTTCTAATGTACTAAATTACATTGGTAAAATTTCCATATGTTGAGTCATCTTTGCCTGAAAGGTAGGCAAAACTTAGCCAAGTTTTTGAAATTTGGTTAAATGAATTACATAGCTCTGTAATTTTTTGATGTCCTGGCATAATTTGTGGATCATGGAGATTATGTGTTTCTTGAAGTTTTGGTAAAAATCATCCATATATCTATTTGGTCCTTCCTCCATTTTTAATATTAGTCCTTTGATTCCCTTTGCAATTATACTGTATTAAAGGCTTATTTCAGTTTTCTACTTTGAGATCATTTTTATATAAATCACATTATGCTAGAAATTATCCACTTCATATAACTTACAAATATACTATTACAAAGTTTTACATATATATTCTAACATTTACTCCCTTTTCTATGGTATTTATGGTCCTATGGGATTTCAGTTGTCTTTTTTACTCTTACTAAGATTTTCCAAAGGTTGTTGTAATGTTATTAATATTTGCAAATAATGTTAATTGATTTATTCATTAATCCATTTTTAATTCATTAATTACTTTTTAATGGATTAAGTCATTGATTACTATTTCTTTCTGTTAAAATGCCACTCTCCTACTTTTAAAGCCCATTTTGGTATTATTTTCAAAGTTTTGTGGGCTGGAAGATGATTTAGTTTATCTTCAGTCATTATTACTTTATAATACTTGGCTTATGGTTATAAATTTTTCTCTGAACACAATTTTATTTTAATTCCACTGTCTCTACTGTACTGTGCTTTCACTTATCACTTTGAAGAAGTTTATCATTTATATTTTTCTTTACTCTATAATTCAAAATATTGAAATTGATTTCAAATTTCAAAGTGTATAGTTTTTTTTTCTATCCATTTGGCATAGATTTTAATTTTATTATAATGAGTGTGCCTAGTATAGTTTCTACCTTTATAACTAATGGGGATTTCTTTTATCATTTAATGTGTCATCTATGCTTTTGTGTGTAAAGTTTCCATATGTATTTGAAGAAAAAAGACATTTATTCTTTTTACTGGATACAATATATGTAAATATAAGTATAGATATAGAATCAGAATTATTCATTGAATTATTCAAATTCTACATGTAATTAATTTTGTCAAAAAACCCTGAGAAGTGTATTAATACCTCTCAATACAATCGTGGATTTATCAGTTTCTATTTAGATGCCCCTAACAGATGTTTTGTATTTTTAAAAGCAATGTATTTAGATGCAGGTTACATTATGGCTTTTATGTCTCTGTAGGATTGCTATCACTGGTATTTTAAATTCAGATTATTTTTTAAGCTTGTTCTTTTAACATTCAGATCTTTGTTTCTTGGCTCATTATTTCTTTTGTGTCCTTTGCTTTCCTTGGGGATTTATTTTTTTCATTTTCTTGGAATGCATTTGACATTAATATTCGTAGAGGAAGTTTACAGGTAAAAATGTCTCCTGTAATTAAACGTTTCAGGTTTAAATAATAGTTTGGCTAGACAAAGGCTTGTAGGTTCAAATTTTTCCTTAGCTCTTTGAAGATATTGTTGTATTATCTCATTAGAACAAGTATGACTGGTGAGAAATACATTATCAGTCTATACTTCATATAATACTTTATTCTTCTGGCAGTTTTTAGGATTCTTTTTTTATATGCTGCATCCCCAAACTTAAACTATATTCTGTCTGGAAGTGAGTCTCTTTTTATTCATATTGCTTGGCAATTGGTAGACCCTTTTCATCTACCATGTCATTTTCATTTCAAAATCTACTGATCTTTCATTTCATTCAAATGAAATCTCTTTCCCTAGGATATATTCTCATTTATTTCACTTTTGTCTTTTTTTTATCTTTATATATTTAAGTATAGAATACATGAATATATTCTTGTAAAAAATTGGATAATTCACAAGCAAATGTGAGCAAAACTTGAATAACTGTCCCCTTTTTCCCAATCCCATATTCTCCCTAGGAAAGATCACTGTTAATAAATTAAATATGAATCCTCCCAGACATTTGTATTCATCATTTAACCACTATCAAATTAGCACACATTTATGGTTTGCAAAATCAAAAACAATAAGGTTTGTAACAACAACAAAGAAACCATAGCTTCCTGTTCTACCTCCCTACCGGATTCCTGCTCCCTTTGAGCAATAATGTCATCAGTGAGTGCATGCATCCCTGGCTGACAACCTAAGACATCTTGAATTTTTAAGGCTCACTCACTTGAAATCACCCCTCTTCAAGGCTGTGGTCCCAGTTCTCTTTCCCTACTTTGTCTCTTTTTATATACAGTAAAACCTTGGACTGCGAGTAACTTGTTCCATGAGTGTTCTGCAAGATAAGTAAACATTTTTAATAAATTTTAACTTGATCAATGAATGATGTCTTGCAATTGGAGTAGTACGTGACACTTAATGTCACATGATCACAACTGAGCCAATGATTCTTCTCTCTTTCTCTCTCTCACTACGGTATTGTGGGTGATCATCTCCCATGCTTGGATGCTTGGTCTCAGGCCAAGTGTTTGGCAGAAATTAGTGATTTTTCAGAACAAAGGAAGGTGCCCGAAACTGGCACTAGTGTGTATTTTGTCTCTTGAAAGTACCTATGGGCAGTCCTTTGCTTTTCCACACAAGAGTAAGCTTAGGAATGTTTTGCTGCATTCTAGGGCCCTTTCCTAGTTATAGATATATAGATGTTGACTCTTTCCTCTGCTGCCTTATTGCCAGTTATATTTAATACAGTTTATGACAAGAGATTATTAATACTGGACTGTAGTCAACATCCATTAGTGATAGTGAAAGTCATTCTACCCAATAACCCTCCCTTTCTTGTCTCTCTCACACCAGCCACAAAGGTTTTCAAAAGTAAGTGCAGGTTAATTTGTTTATCCATCTTTATATTTTGTATTATCTCTATTATTTTGTATTATATTACAGTATTGTAATCATTTTTATATGAATATTTTTGGGTTGTAGAATGAATCATCTGCATTTCCATTATTTCTTATGAGAAAATTTGCTTTGATATACAAGTACTTTGGAGTATTAGCATATTTCTGGAACAAAATATGCTCACAAGCTAAGGTTTTACTATATACATATATATATATTTTAATTTTAGTTGACATATAGTGCAATGTTTGTTTCAGGACTAGAATTCAGTGATTCATACTTCCATACAACACCCACTGCTCATCCCCACAAGTGCCCTCCTTAATGCCCATCACCCTTAGTCCATCTCCCACCTTCCTCCCTCCATTCGCATTCAGTTTGGTCTCTATTGTTAACTGTGGCTTGTGTTTTGTTTCCCTCTCTTTACAACATGGACAAGTTGTCATCACTTCCTGGAAACCAGTGTGGTGAGCAAATATGGGGGGCTCTGTTTCATACAACCAAAGCATTCTTTGTGGTTTTAGCTAGGATTTGTAATAGAAGGGGGTACACTTAAAAATAAATTAATCAACCACTGTGTGTAAATTTCTAACTGAATTTACTTAACACTTAAATTAAACATGACAACAATTTCAAACATACAATGCAAGTGAGAGTTTAACTTTATTCAACAATGCCTCCTCCTTAGAGAGTTGATAAATGTCCTCAGAAAATAGTCAGCTGTGTCACTGTCTCCATCATGATGTACCCTTGGTCCTTCTGTCAGGTATGTTTCAAGAGATATACAGCTGTTCTCATAGAATTAGCAGCTGTGTGTCATAACATTACAGTTTGCTTCCATCACTGCAAACCCATATAAACTCATTTTTAAAATTTCTAGTAGGTCATAGTTTTCTTGTTGAAAGAAATTGTATCATAAGGACATTTAATTACGTGAATTCGACTAGGTAGGCTCACCATTTGTGTTTCTTAGCTTAGGTTGCACATTGTAATCATCAGCTAAAAAATGTTATCTGGGATTTTAATGGTTTCATGTCTCACATTGAGGTCTTTCATTCATTTTGAATTTACTCTTGTGTATTGTGTAAGAAAATGGTCTAGGGGTGCCTGGGTGGCTCAATTGGTTAAGCATTCATCTTCGACTCAGGTCATGATCTCACAGTTCGTGGGTTCAAGCCCCACGTCGGGCTCTGTGCTGACAGCTAGCTCAGAGCCTGGAGTCTGTCTTCAGATCCTGTAACTCCTTCTCTCTCTGACCCTCCCCTTCTCACACTGTCTCTCTCTCTCTCTCAAAAATAAAATAAAAATTTTTAAATAAATAAATAAATAAATAAAAAGAAAATGGTCTAGATTCATTCTTTTTCCATGTTGCTAACCAGTTTTCCAAACACCATTTGTTGAAGAGACTGTCTTTTTCCCATTGGATATTCTTTTTTGCTTTGTCAAAGATTAATTAATCATGTAGTTGTGGGTTCATTTCTGGGTTTTCTATTCTGTTCTGTTGATCTATACATCTATTTTTGTTCCAGTACCATACTGTCTTAATTCTACAACTTTGTAATATAGATTGAAGTCCAGAATTGTGATATCTCCAGCTTTTCTTTTCTTTTTCAAGGTTGCTTTGGCTATTCAGGATCTTTTGGGTTCCATACAAATCTAGTATTGTTTGTTCTAGTTCTGTGACAAATGCTGGTGCTATTTTGATAGGGATTGCATTAAATTTGTAGATTGCTTTAGTTGGTATAGACATTTTAACAATATTTCTTATTCCAATCCATGAGCATAGAATGTTTTTCCATTTCTTTGTGTCATCTTCAATTTCTTTCATAAGTATTCTATAGTTTATACAGATCTTTTACCTCTTTGGTTAGGTTTATTCTTAGGTAATCTTATGATTTTGGGTGCAATTGTAAATGGGATTAATTCCTTATTTCTCTTTCTGCTGCTCCATTATTGATGTGTAGAAAGGCAACAGATTTCTGTACATTGAATTTGTATCCTGAGACTTTACTGAATTCATATATCAGTTCTAGCAATTTTTCTGGTGGCATTTTCACTGTAACCATTAATTTATACATGCATAAAAGAGCCCACAATAAGAAGTAGGTTTCCTGTCCTCTTGTTCCTGCTCCTGAGGCTTCTTTCTCAGAAGCAGCCATAACAGTAATCTTTTGAGCACTTTGTTCTAAAGGCAGTCTCTAAATACCTCGCAATGGCATCCTCTGATTTAGTTTCTCACGTATTTTAGGAGAACACAGATGACCTCCTTGTATAGGATGGGGTCACTGCTGGTCATCTGGAGCATGGCAGGGTATCCAATTACTCTAATAATCACCAGTGAATTGTAGGATGGAGTACAGGAGCAGGACAAGGCACTGGGTAATCAAGTAGTTGTGGTGCTTAATTGCTTATGGCAAATGGTAATTATAAAGAAGTGGGCTATATTTAGTGCCCTCGTAAGGTAGAAAAAGGAAAAGGAGAAACAGAAGATGGTGAATGTTCCACTCAGAAGAGAAAAGGAAATGAGAAACCATCAAGGATGGATTTGAAAGAGTCTTATCTCCTGTGGTCACAGAAAAGAGATAGCTGGGTATCAGGGACAGCACCTGGCAGGAACAGTGGCTGAGCTGCAGCAAGATATAGGTGCTCAACTCTGTCAGTCAGGTCTCCTGCCCTAAGGCAAGGGCACGTGGGAAAGGTATGGGACTCTGGCTTATGAAATAAGGACATTTAATCAGACACGAACAAGGCCTAGAAATGAACCCACATAACCTTCCTGGCCTATGAAGGCAAGCCCCTCCCACCCCCAGCATTCTCCCCAGGCTTCAAAAATTTCAATGACTTCACCTGGGACCTCACCATGATGCCACTTCTCTTTAGAGTCCAATTCCACCATCTTCCATTGCCTCCAAGCCTATAATGAGAGTTAGAGCTCAACAAAAGCCGGTGAAGAACACGGGACTTTTTCTGTGCTCTACACCAGGAGACTTGCAGAGCCTTACCAACTTGTGTCTACATGCATCTGAGGAGCACATAAGAGCAACTTCCAAGGGTGTTTGAACAAGGAGGGAAAAAATATAAGGCTTGACTGGGCAGAATTTATTGGCATGGATGTATCCACCCAACATTTGGATTTAATGAGTTGGTTCAGGCACCTGGCAGTGGTGTTAACAGTCTGCTAGTTAATTGCCAGGGAGAATGAAAGGCCAGAACTTCCTGTATACTGTGGAGGAAGGAATCTGAGGCCTCTGGGAGATGAGACTGTTCGAAGATCTGCTATGTGAACTTTTCTTGGCTATTCCTTTTTCAGACCTCAACTACCTGCCAGCTCCCTTCCTGTGCCATCTCATAGAACAGTCAGCCAATATCCACCCTGGAATATTATTTGGCCTTGAAAAAGAATGAAATTGTGAAAAATGCTGCAACATGGAAAAACCCTGAAGACAGTATACTAAATGAAAAAAGCCCAACATATAAGAAGCAATATTGTATGATTCCACTTATGTGAGGTACCTAGAATAGGAAAAAAAAAACCATAGATTCAGAAAGTAGAATAGAGCTTACCAGGGGCTGGACAGAGTAAGGAATGGGGAGTTTAATGGATAGAGTTTCTGTTTAAGATGATGAAAGAGTTCTGGAAATTAATAGTGATAATGGTTGTACAACACTGTGAATTTACTTAGTGCTCCTGAATTGTACTTAAAATGGTTAAAATGGTAAATTCTATGTTATATGTGTTTTACTACAATGAAAAACAAGACACCTATTTTGCCTGGTCACAGGGTGAGCCTATGACCTACAACACATGCTAGGCCAATCAAACTAGTCAGCCTGAGCTACCATATCTTGAGCTGCAGGTCACAAGATGAGTGTCTTAGTCGGGGCTGAGATAGCAAAGTATACCATACCCTGGGTGTCTTATACCCAGTACAAATCTATTTCTTACAGTCCTGGAGGCTAGAAATCTGAGATCAGTGTACAGGCATTGTCAGGTTCTGCTGAGGGCTCTCTTCCATCTTGTAGCTGCCAGCTTTTCAATGAATTCTCACATCACAGACAGCAGAGAGGAGAAGCAAGCTCTCTTATGACTTTTGTAAGGACACTGGGTGGCTCAGTCGGTTGAGTGTCTGACTCTTGGTTTCAGCTCAGGTCATGATCTCAGGGTTCATGGGATCGAGCCCTGTGTCAGGGTTTGCACTGACAGCATGAAGCCTGCTTGGGATTCTCTCCCTCTCTCTGCCCCTACCCCACTTGTGTGCTCTCTCTCTAGCCGTCTCTTTCTCTCAAAAACAGACACCTTCTAAGGACACTAATCTCATTCATGAGAGCTCCATCCTCATGACCTCATCCCGGTAACCTTCCAAAAGATCCCACTCCCTAATGCAATCACATTGGGGGAATCAATGTATGAATTTGTGAGAGACATTCAAACCACAACAGTGGGCAAGACTTAGAATTGTTTCATTTTGCTTCATCAGCATCTTTCTTAGGTTTATCAAACTATCCCATAGCTTTTAAATAACTTTTAAAGCATTTCTTTTTTTTAAGCTCTCAAATTACCCAGTTTTAGTAGGCCATCTGTTTCCTGCCATGACCAGGACTAATGAATTGACTAACTTTTATTGAGTGCCAACACTGAGTGTATTATCAGCTTATCAACCTTTCTCTCCACCTCCACCCAGGATTGCTAAGGTGCCATGGGTTTCTAGTAGAATGTTGTGTTCTCCTCAAGTTATGCATAAGTTCTGACTATTTTCAAATTCCTCATAGAACTATCTGAGCTTTCTATCACCTGCTTCAAAGGACTTTGAGTGACCTACACCAATTTGGTCATTCAAAATTATGAAGTTCTTTGGGGGAGTAATTAGTAGCCTATAATACTTACAGGCAGATAAAATCTACAGATAAGACCCTCCATAACCTGAGAAGTTACAGTGAAGTTATGGATTGAATTCTGCCTTATATGCAGATGACTATTCACTAGCAGTTATAAACAATCATACAACCTGTTCCATAGCTTGACACTTGATGAAGCCACAGGTCTTTGTTCTTTTAGGTGCTTTCATAGCACTTTTCACAATGAGTTCATTGAGACTAATGCTGCACTATTCTAGAGGCAGGGTTAGGCCAACATTGTAGCCCAATTCAGTAGTCCAGAAACTTTCATCAGTAGCTGAACATGGGACCATTTTGTGCTTCAATGCAGTTCTGAAGGGCACACGCCATTGAGATGTTATACTTTGTGCAAAAGCATGGATACCTTTATAATATATCTAACCTATTCATAAATCTTGAACTTCCCACTTTCACTGATGAAAAGCCACTTATTTTATCCATTCTGTTAGCATTAAGCCACCTCTGATGTCTGGGCTTCTGATCAGAACTTTTAACGCACTAACGAAACACTTCTGGATAGTATATTCCTGATTAGAAGACTGACAGCCCCTAAAATGTAGGAAATCAACAATCATAAATATTACACTGCTTAAGTAATTTAAAGTAATTACAGGCAAGATAACAAGAGAGCATAAGACAATAGGCATTTTTTAAATTTTTTTTATTTTTGAGAGACAGAGAGAGACAGCATGAGCAGGGGAGGGTCAGAGAGACAGGGAGACACAGAATCCAAAGCAGGCTCCAGGCCCTAGCAGTCAGCACAGAGCCCGACACGGGGCTCAAACCCACAAACCGTGAGATTATTGAAATCATGACCTGAGCTGAAGTCGGATGCTTTACTGACTGAGCCACCCAGGTGCCCCCTTTTTTAAAATGTCTATTGTCAGGGCGCCTGAGTGGTTCAGTTGATTAAGCATCCGACTTCAGCTCAGGTCATGGTCTCAGCTAGTGAGTTCGAGCCCCCATTGGACCGAGTGCTGACAGCCCAAAGCCTGGAGCCTGCTTTGAATTCTGTGTCTCCTTCTCTCTGCCCCTTCCCCAATCTCTCTCTCTCTCAAATAAATATTTTTTTTAAATGAAAGCATAAGACAATAGCAATTTTGTAAATCTGATTCCTAATGAATTTATGTTATTAGCATAAAAGGCCTCCACCAGCCTCCCCAACCACTACCATGTTGCTCTCCTTTGCACTACAAACTTCTCAGGAGCAGATGACTCTTATGGTCTCTGATACTTCCGCTCACCCTCATTCTTCATTCCACCCTGGTCTACCTTCTGCCTCCACTAAGCCCCTGAGGCAGCTCTTGCCAAGGTCACAGTGACCTGCACATCACAAAATCCAGTGAAAATATTTTAGTCTTCCTTCTCCTCCTTCCTGAAACATTTTCTTCCTTGGCTTACATGCCATTTTACTTCCTTGATTTTGCACCTAATTTTCTAAACATTTCTTTTCAGTCTCCTTTGTTGATTCAACCTTCTCTTCAGAGTTTAAAGATCTACCATTTAGTTAGCTAATCCTAATTATTTCATCTGCAACCACGACTTCAATCACTGTTTTCATGCTGATACACATATATGTACTTCAACTCACACCATTCTGGGCTTTAGACACTGATACCTGACTGCCTGCTTCACGTCTCTCTTGGATGTCTTAAAAGCCCTTCAAATTTAACAGACTTAAACTGGAATGTTTTTCAAAGAAGTCATCTCTTAGTGATTTTTATTTCAGGAAATAGTACAATCATCTCCCTCTCCCCACCCCTTACACCTTACCCAGTGATTCTAGTCTAAATTCTGGAAGTCATCTTTAACACGTTCTCTTCCTCAGGCCATCACCAAGCCTGGTTGACTCTGCTTTTTTACCATCACTTGAATCTGTCCATCTCTCTACAGCTGCATTGCTTCCATTCTGGTCCAAGTCATCATCACCTTTCACTTGGATTCCAGCAATTGATGAATCTTGCCAGGCAATTGAATTTTTTGTGATTTAAAATTCAGTCTGCTTTATGCAATGCAGCAGAGACTTCTGATTGCCTATCATAATTTGTTTTGCACTTCATCTTTTAGATGCTCATCATATTAAAAATAATTCTGGGGGCTCCTGGGTGGCTCAGTCAGTTAAGCATCCGACTTTGGCTCAGGCCATGATCTCGTGGTTCGTGGGTTCAAGCCCCGTGTGGGGCTCTGTGCTGACAGCTAGCTCAGAGCCTGGAGCCTGTCTTCGGATTCTGTGTCTCCCTCTTTCTCTGGCCATCCCCTGCTCACTCTCTCTCTCTAAAAACTAAATAGAAACATTAAAAAATATTAATAATTCTGATCTTATTTGAAGCTCTATAAAAATGCCATCCTTCCCAGTCTCTTGGAAGTATGGGTAAATTCTGGTCAATGAGATGCAAGTTGAAATGATATATGGGGCTTCCAGGAAGACTTTCCTGCAAAAGAATAATCATCAAAGGGAAATGTCTCAGCTAGAAAGTGTGCCTCTTTTACCCATGTCCTTTTCACCCTTCTTGGTATCTGGAACACAGGCATGATGCCTGATGTTTGAATAGCATTGTTACCAGAATTTCCCAGCTGAGCCCTTCTTGAGTTCCCCACCCACAAAACAACATGATTGATAATGAAATCATAGCTCTTGTTTTAAGCAACTGTGTTTTGGGATGATTTTCACACAGAAAGAGTTGGCTGATATCATTCACTGCTTAAGGATAGTGCTCTTGGAACAAGTATATGGTGTCCTGTCCTCTTAAAAAGACAGCAAGGATGCTGTTGGCTCCAGGATCCCCCCAAGACTTACTCATTGCCCTTCTTTTGAGGAATCCTTTTATGTAGGAGGGGTCAAAGTGCTGAGCACTTCTCAAAGACCCACTACTTGTAAGTTCTAGTTGCTTCCACCTCTAACCTTTTCATTCTTCTAGCTAGTTGAATATGTATTATTTATTTTTGTTAAAACCAACTCTTAATTATTGGGCATATTCCTTCCAAATATTGTTAATGGGTAAATTTTGTGCTCCCTTTCTTCATAGTCCATAGGATTTTATTTTCTCAAATCTGTGGCCCTTTGAATTGAAAGCAATGGCTTTCTCTGCTGTATATTTATAAAAGTCAGCATAATTAAAAATGGTTATGATGGAAAATTTTGTGTTACGTAGTTTTTGTTACAATTTAAAAAGTCAGTGTAGGACCTCAAAGACCAAGATTCAGAGTCTTTGTTCTCTATGTATTAAACCTCTGAGAACAGTACATGTAGGTAAAGGTAAGTATAGATGCAAAAATAATTGCTAAGTGGAACCATATAATTTATGTGATATATTATTTTGAATGGATTCACATTGCAAGTAGAATGAAATTTAAATTATTTCACTTGACATATAAAGACCATGCATAATAGGCCCCCGGCCTGCTCCTCTAAGTTCATGCTGAATTGCTCTCCCTTCCACTCTGTATCTCTTCCAGAGTTTCTGATGTGACATACACCTTCCAACCTCAGAGCACCTAGTTCCTTCTGCCGATATCACTGTTCCTCATACCTCACTTCCTCAGAGAAGCCTCCTTGATTCCCTCAGACAAGGGGAGTGCTTTCTCTATTAGATGCTTCTTTAGTGATTTGTATTTCCATGTAATTACACCATTGTGTAAATAGCTGTTTAATGTTTATTTCCTTTCCTAATCTACCCTGTTTACTACTGTATCTCCACTGCCAGTCACATAATAGTATAATAGCTAATGAATAAATAGTTATTGAATAGTTACATCGTGACTGAATTAGTAGGTGGCTTTATAGTTCTTGGGCCATACCAGGGTTGGGATTGCACAATATCTAAGATTCATTCTAACTCTAAAATTACATGTTTCTATGATTCTATTCCCATTCCAGGAAGGGCCATTAATCACCAACTTAGCCCATGTGTATAACAGTGCAAATTGAGACCCATGTAAAGTTTATATTATGCAGATGTTCTCAGCAGTATTTGCCTTTCCAGATGCTTGGTTGATGCCATGACTACAAATATAGTGGGAAGTGAGTTCACAATTGAAATGCTAAGCCAGACTGCCAAATAGAGCTCACCTCTAGAGCAGTGTTGTAGCTGAGATTCAAAGGGTAAAGTGACCTCAAACATGTGATTGGGCAGTGCTGCTGTTTTTCATCGGCAAGGTTGTGACATTTTTTTAGGCTCTTGTTTATCACAGTGAGCACTGAAACTAGCATCTGAAATCGAATTATTGTTCAATAAATATATGAATAAATACATGAATTAATGAATGAGAAGGCTGCTAGTAACGAGGAGCATGAAATGCACATGCAGCCTGTCCAAATATGTTTGTAACCAGTTTGTCAAAATTCACAACCTCAGGCTACCTAACACTAAAGATATGTGAACCATGAATCTCCAGAAATTAACACTCAGGTGCCCCAAGTGAAATGACTTTAGGAAAATGTACTGACCCAGTTGAAAAATCTCTCCAGTTAAGGACCTTAGCAAGCTTGCCAGTGGTCAAGCTGAAAGGGACCCGGAGTGTTTAGGTGTAATATTTGGGCCTGGTGAACTTCAGAAGCAGGAAGTCTCATGCTGGGCTTTTCAAGATGGGTCATTTGTTGCTACAAAAGAATCGGAATGGAGTGGCAGGTGTGGGAGGGGTAGTAGGAGATTAAATGGCCTCGCATATCTTTTTAGTGTATAAGTCCTAAGTGGAGTAATAATACTACGAGTAGCCAATGGGGAGTGGGCTGGCAAAAGGCATTTTTTTCACACAGATCAAATAACTAGAGGGACCAAGTGCAAATTCTAGCACTCACAATATTACATGGACTGTAGCCAATTCTTCATGGATTTGATTCTATAAAAATGAGTTTTGGCAGCTCCAGACAGTGAGATATTGCTTCCTTGTTCTTAACGGAGATTATTTCTAAGGGAAACCTTCTTCCTCTCTTCTCCCACCAGCCTCCTTAAATTTCAACCTCTGTGCACTTAAGACAGAAATGCCTACATAGACTTGTGCTGAACCTCAGGGGTCCTAGTTCTGTTAATTTATTATTCAGATAAGGTGAAAATGAGCAACCTTGTTCCAGAGTGAAAAGTTCAGGTTTTCTCTGATTTGCTGATCCATAATAATAATTACTTAGCATTTCTGAGCTGGTTCTGGAAATTAGATAAATTCCAGAAGGCTGCTTGGAGGCTCCATATTCCAAGTTCCTGCCTCTGTGGGTACTGCTGGACTCTGAGAGTGAAAGCAAACCAAGACAATCAGCTGATTTCACTGGAGAAGGAGAGTTATTTCCTTAGGAAAAAGGTGAGGTCTTAGAATATAGTTTAGATGAATATGAAACATAAAGTGAGATCTCAAAGGCCAGAACCAATGCAAAAAGGGAAAGTAATAGATCAAACTGCTTTCAAATAGAGCACTAGTAAAAGGAGAAGTAGCTTAATTATAGTTGCTTGAGGAAAAGTTACTAGAACCCAAAGAAATCTCACAGAAAAGGAGATGCAGTATGCCAGAGGTGGAATCTAAAATTATTTGCCCAAAAAGGGACAGAATCTAGGTAACTGTTGAGAGTCTGAGCAGTAAGTAACAAGTCCATAGTGAAAACAAGCAGAGATTTGCCCTGGGAAGGCCACAAGAGCTGTATTAAGTGGTTGCAGAACACTTGAGCAGATTTGAGAAGTGAAGGCGAGGGAAATCAGAAAATCCTCCACAGGTGATTGTGAGTTTCAAGGTGTATAACCATTGTAGGTAGAGATACAGACCTTACCTAGACTCTAAATAAACATGCCCCAGAAATTCATGACATTGGACCCTAAAGAAAGGCTTATCTGGAAGATAAGCCATAGTAAAGGGATCCCAGGCAGAATAACAATAGATCAAAGCCAGGCCTGTATTCAGTGTTCGTCTAGCGGTCTGGTCCGGAGAGTATCTCCGTCACTGCTCTGCTCAGAGCCCTCCGGAAGCTCTCGTGTCACAGGGAGGAAAACCCAAGCCCTCAGGCCAGCATACATCCTCTTAGGCTGTCCCATCCCCTTACTGCTCTGCCTCATCTGGCTTCTCCCCTTGCACCCTCCAGCCCTGCCTCCTTGTAGTCCAGCACACTCTTGTAGGACTGTTCCTCGTTCTGTGCCCTCTATCTGGAGCACTCTTCCCCAGATACGTGCAGAGCTCATCCTTTACCTTCCCTTAGAGCCTCTGCTCAGGTGACCCCTTCTCAGCCGGGCCTCCCCTGAGCCTCCCTATTTTAAACCACAATAACCCCACCCCAACCCTAAGCACTTCCTATATACCCCTCTGCTCTTATTTCTCTTCATGGCACTTTTTATCATCTGATATACAGATTTTACAAATGTGTGTTTCTTGTCTATCTCCCTACAATAGAAGATATGCTCTTTGAGAGCAGGCATATTTGTCTCTTTGCTCCACTAGTGACTCAGGGCAAAGAAAATGATTTGTACTTAGTAAATGTTTAATACATACTTGTTGAGTGTACTGAAAGATTTTTTGAATAATGGATGCTTTCAACAGGCCTACACTGGATTCATATCATAGCTTTTACTATGGGGGAATCTGTCTACAAAATCTCAACGAAGATATCAGAAAAACAAAAATGTAGGATTAAAAGCAAAGAAAAAATAAAGGAAATAAAAGTGTTCTCTCTCAGCCAACAGCTCTAGCCCTATATGTATTAAAGAAGAAAATGTTAGGGGCACCTGGCTAGTAAGTCAATTGGTTAAGCATCTAAGTCTTAATTTCAGCTCAGGTCATGATTTTACAGTTTGTGAGTTCGAGTCCCGCATCAGACTCTGCTGATTGACAGTGCAAAGCCTGCTTGGGATTCTCTCTCCCTCTCTCCCTACCCCTCCCCTGCTTGCACTCTAAATGTCTCTCTCAAAATAAATAAATAAGCATTTAAAAGAAGAGGAAGAGCAAGAAGAAGAAGAAGAGGAGGAGGAGGAAGAGGCAGAAGAGGAAAATGTTTAATTGTTAGAAGCTCAAATGAACTTTGCCAGCGGAGGAGGGGAAGAGCAGATGGAGCAGGAACAATGAAGACATATTCCAGGGCTACAGAGAAAGATGCAACATATAGAAAGGCTCCTCAAGGCCTGGAATATTCAAAAGTCGAAGAAAACAAAATCATGCATGAGCTAACTATTATTGAAACTGCGATGGGTAGGTGAAGGGTTCATTATATTCATCTGTCTGCTTTTGTAGATGTTTGAAAGTTCCCACTTAAAAATGAGTTTTTAACAAAGGACAGAAGAAGGACCATATCCCGCGAGACACCTGGCAGAACTAGTGGAAGACACCAGGTTCCCAGGGACACACTCTTCAGAAGCAACAACAGCCCCGGTTCCTGAATCTGCCAGGGGCAATTCTCCAGCTGAATAAATGCAGGTATAGAAGCCCTTTCCACAGAGGCAGAGGCTACAGAACTAAATAGTCGCCCTGTGGCAGGCAATGGAGCAACAGTGTGACTCACAAGACAGTGGATCTCATGTCACCATGCAGAGCCCACCTCAGTGCTGGGCCAAAGTGCAAGAAACTTGGTCTCACAGGGAAGCTGAAGAACAAGAAGTTTGAAATGTTGATTAAAACAGCACAAAACACCTCAAACATGATCTAGGGGCTGGAGCTGGCTCCTTGAAAATGTCTACCTTCTGCAGAGAGTTAACAATATCTCAAAGGCTACTCTCTGAGAGAAGAGCCAGTGTCTATAGATGCATGACTTCTCACCTCATATATATGGTCCTTGCAGAGTGCTCTCTTGGCGGAGATTTCCCACATATGATTTGGGAGGTCATATATTCTGGGTGGCTGACAGAGTCCCACCACCTCTAAAGAAACTGAAGCCATATCTTTCCTCAGATTGCCATTCTTACTTGGCACTAACTGGGAATTGGTTTGTTTCCTGAATATGGTGGCCATGAGGCCTCTGTCATCATAAACTTGCCTGTCCTTGAATTCTCTTCAAGAGAAAGCAATTTAGAGGCATGGCATTGAACTAGTTCAGCTCCAGACGTCCTGAAGGAGGAACTCTGCTACAGAGAGAGACATGGCCCAGTCCAGGCAGCATCTTCTGGAAGAATTTCAGCAACTCACCCTGCAAAGAACCCTCCAGTGGAGAGCAGGCTAAGAAATTCACAGAGAGTGAATTTTGGGCTTGAATTACTTTGAACCCGCTAGAGTAAGATAATTTGATATCATTCTTAATTTCTTTGGACTTGAAAGTTTTGAATCTTTTCACTTTTAAGAGGAATTAATCTGGCGGCTTCAGTTACTCTAAGACAATTGATACTAAAAGAGCTTTTCATATTCAAATATGGGACCCTTCTCCTGTATTGGCATTTCATTAGTAACATGTATTTATATATATTGTAGTATTGGACCATCTTAAAGTTTATTTTGATTTGGGCAGAATCTATGCCTATATTTTGCACACGGCTGGAAATATTTTGGAATGGGAATGGGAATAATATATCTTTGACCTTGGGTATAACATGGAACAGATCTACATTTTTTTAATAGTTTATTGTCAAATTGGTTTCCATATAACACCCAGTGCTCTTCCCCACAAGTGCCCTCCTCCATCACCACCACCCCTTTTCCCCCTGCCTCTCCCCCTTCAGCCCTTGGTTCCTTTTCAGTATTCAATAGTCTCTCAGGTTTTGTGTCCCTCTCTTTCCCCAACTCTCTTTCCCTCTTCCCCTCCCAGATCTACATTTAAATAATGCTCTGTTCTGACCCATTTTTGAGCTTCCTCTGACAACTGATGTTGACCTCCTGTGCAAAAGCATTGCATGTATCAGTGTCCTGTACTTTTCATATCTTACCACTTCTAGATGTTTTCTAGTTATAGTGTTTGTATTACTGGGGATAAATGTCTGAAGTTCAGAGATCATGTCTTAGTCATCTTTCTATTATCTGAAGCACCTAGCATCTTGCCTTGCATGAAGAGGGTGCTCAATGAATAATCACTCTAAAACTAGAAGAACAAAGGGCAATTCAAAATTTACTGTTAACTGCTATACCTAGATTTTCATGTTTAAATAACTTCACAGAGTAAGTCAGCAATTCTCTTGAATCCAGGTAGAGTTTCTTCTCAGACAAAATTCTGAAGTGGAAAAGGTTAGCATACCAGTCACCCAGTCATTAAAAGCAAAACTAAAATCCCAGTAGAACTGACATAGTTGTTTTCCTCAGAGAAGCTTAAAGCACTTATCATCAACACAACATGCAGGTTCATGGCTATCCTGGGAGTAACGATAAGATCTTTCACAGCTAGCTAAACACTCTGAATGCAGTGCATTTCCCCCTTTGAGATCTTGCTTTCAGGACCAGGAACCAAGAACTTGCTTAATAAATATTATTATGAAAAACACTAATATTTATTTGAAGTCCCACAGTGAAGCTAAAAAAACTGATCCCAGCTGAAGACCGTATCAGAATCTGTAGTCTCTCTCAGCAAAGCAGGAGACCTTTGTGGTAGCATTGTGACTGTGCCAGGCAGTCAACAGTATTTTTCAAATGTGACCCCGACAGGCAACTTGAAGGAAGGAATACCACAAACTAATGAAGGAATAAAAGAAAAAAAAAAAGAATACTACAGAAGATACAGTTCATGGCCTCAAGTTGTCTTTTATGGAAAAGAAACTGAAACCCTTCCAAAAATAACAATATAGACCATTGAATATATAGAGGTGCATAAAGCCTCCTGGCTGCATATACCTACAATTCCATAGTGAAGAAAGTTCTCAGGATTAAAAAATATGTAATTTATAGTCATTTTGCTTTTACTTATCAGATTAGTGTAGTTGTGAGCTTTTTTTAGTAGTACATTTGTGTTTTTACCATTTCTGGCTGTGTAATATAATATTGGGTTTCATCTTTTAGCCTCAACATAACTGTCTTTAAAATGGGAATACACTTTTTTTAAAAAAAGGTCATTGTGAGGATTTAAAAAACAGTTCATGTGAAGTGCTCAGCATAGTACCTGTTTGTTATATAAGAAACCCTCAAAATTTCTATTCTTATTGGTTGTCTTCTTTTTGCATATGTCATAAATCTAAATTTGTGTAAGCTAGTTTATTTTAATTTTTGCATTCTTTTTCTTTAATTTTTGCATTCTGATTATACATTCCATAAATTATAAATACAGGACTAATATAATTGGAAAAATGAATCTTAACACATCATTCTACCTCCATGGATTTAAAAAACACTAACTTTGCAAAAATACTAACTTTGCAATCTCCAAATTCTAAGTTTTATCTGTGCAACGTACTGGCACATAGAAGCTGACTGTTGAGTGGATATTGGAAGATCCTATAATCAGGAACAAGATGGCTCTATTTATATGTGTAAAAGGAAACATCCCTAATAATCTCTGGGTTCCTTCCAAAGTAAAAAATTTATTCCAAATCAAAGAACAAAATGAAAATACATATAACCCTAGGTTATATGTAGGGTTTTCCCTACACCATACTACCTGAATGCTCATAAATAAAATGCTATCCTTGGTTGCTCAGCTAAACTATACAGATTTGCTGTCCTCTGTGTGATGATTCTTATATGTCCCTATTCTTTTCCTTTTTAAATTCTTTTAGGTGGTTAGACCAAAAACACTATGTAAGGCAAGCATTTGCATCTTCTCTTCCTTTGGATTCTCTATTATTGCCTTGTCACAGACTTCGTACTCCATGGTCACACCCTAAATTTTATGGAATGATTGGCTGAGTCAGCACCCATTCCAGATCACTGACCTATCCTAACCAAGTAGGGACAATTAATGGAAAACAAAACTTTGTTTTTGGCCCAACTTCACTTCATTCAATTCCATCTAAAAAAAAAGAATGTAGTGGAGCCCAATTGGCCATTAGTTTTTCCTACTTTGTCCTTGCTTCATATTAAAGGCATCCATTGAGAAACTGAGCTGCTAAGCAAGTGCCTCAGGTTGAGAACAGAAAACCCTGTTCGCTGACCCTAAGTAGCTAAGAAACTTTTTATGAAGCTCAAGGTTGCATTAAGAAAGAAGATGGTCTTTTGAGCCTCACTACTGGGTTCAAATTCAGGACCCACTTGCCTATTCTCCAATGTGAAATAAATGTCAATTACTACTAGTAGTAATAGTAGTAGTAGTAGTAGTAGAAGAAGGAGAAGGAGGAGGTAGAGAAAGAAGAGGCGTAGGGGGAGGAGAAATACTAATCAAATCAACCCTAGTGATTAGTGGTCCAGCCAAATAACAGTACTGCCATTAGTCAAAGGCTACATGGGTATAACTTGAACCTTCACAATTTACATGTCTAATCATTCATTAATTTGGGCATTGACAAATGTTTTTGAATACCAATGATACTCAGATCACAATGTTAAGAAGTATAGAGAACCAAGAGATGAATAAAACATACATTTTGCCTTAATAGTTTCATAATTCAGTAATAGACAAGTTCAAAGACTTGGAATCCCAGATGGCATTAGGAGGTGTATTTTTGAAATGAATAGTGCTGTTAATTCCATAGGACAAGATTCATAAAACACAATCTAAGACTAAAGTAATCAGGAAAGGAGCACTTGGGTGGTTCAGTCAGTTAAGCATCCAACTCTTCATGCTTGACGCTTGATGTGGGGCTCCACCCTGACAGAGTGGAGTCTGCTAGGGATTCTCCCCCTCTTGTTGTCCCCCATGCTCTCTCTCGCTCTCTCTCTAAAAAATAAAAAAATAAACTTAAAAAATATATAAAGTAATCAGGAAATGAACTCCCTTCCACTCCTGCAGATAGTGATCAGTTCCTAACTTTTTAGTGTCGTAAAGTTGCTCTCATAAAACTGAATGCCTAAAGTGTTAAAAGTATACATGTGCTGTAAAAGAGAACATTACCAACATTTTTTAAGACCATGAAGAATAGACAGCTTCAGCATTGCTGCACCACCAAAGAAGGATTTTTACATTTTTTTCCTCTCAAGGAGAGAAGGGAAACTAAGATCATATAGCCATGCCGATAGATAGATAGATAGATAGATAGATAGATAGATAGATAGATAGATAGATGATAGATAGATAGATAGATAGATAGATAGATAGATAGATAGATATGAAATGCAGAAACACAGGGTCAAATATATATAAACACATGCTGAGGGCCTTATAAAAATATGAGGCTCTGATTTGTCAGTGAGTGGGCTTCAGAGTCGAATTGACATGGTTTCAAATTCTGATCTTGTCACTCACAAGCTACTTGAACTACCATAAATTCCTACAGTTCTCTGAGTTTCAGTTGCTTCACCCATATAAGGGAAGAGATATTGTGAAAACTGCATGAGATTGTTTATGTATGTTAAGTGCTTAAAGTTGTACATAGCATGTCATCATAAGCATTCAATTAAAAGAAACTATTATAAAGATTATTTTATTATTACTGATTTTTCCAGCATTGACTCCAGAATTTGACCCACTCTGTTTATGGCACTTTTAAGCCAGTGTAGACCTGCTGATGGTTTCATTTTGGGGAAAAAGGGCAGCAACGTTGCCAGGGTATCTATGCTTGAGTCCCTATTGCTGTTCCTGATGACTGCCTTGTCTCCTCAGGGTTTGATATGGTTTTATTTCTGGACTTCAAATGTGTCTTTCTCCCTTAGGTGAACACTAACTGCTTGTGAATCAACTTTTCATGGATTCCTAATTAATCTCAAGGTAATCCCTGGTAATGACCCAATTCCCACCTGGATTCCCTTTCTGTTCCACCCTCTCCCCTGTGGCTCAGGAGAAATGACCACAGAAGGTCCTAGTGGGATCCAAGTTTATGTCAGACTGTAAAGCCCAGCAGCTTGATAAGATGGGTCCCTGTGTTATTGTTGAATACATCTTGACTGCAAGTTTATAACTGAATCTGAATCTGCTAAAGCAGTTGTATATCCATTTAAAAATCCTTTTGCTTCATCTCTCTGCACTTAGGGCCCATGATACAAAACGGAAGGAAGTGGTGGAGGGAGGAACAAAGCCTAATTGTCAATTCCTGCTTAGACCAATAGACTCACACTGTTTGCTTTGGAAGGGAAATGGCCTGAATGCTTTCCCCACTGTTTGCATGAACCTATGAAGCATCTGATCCATCCAATTACATCCCATAGTACAGGCTAATGGATATTAAAATTACATGGGTCAAGGCTCAAATACAAGTACAGTTCTCTCGGCTTGAGTTAAAGCAAGTATTTACTTTGAGACCAAAAGTACAAATTGTGGGCTGTTGAATCAGCTGGAGTTCTCAAAATAGAATTTGACCTGAATAGAGATAATTCCATGAAAACACTACTGGAAACCAAAATGCTTATCTAATCTGTAAGTCTGGCAACATGTACAGCATTACTGATCGCTGGTACTGGTGAAAGAGTCTTAATTTTTATGTCTAGAGGAAATTAAGCCAAGAAAAAGAGCACCATTTAGTTCAGAGGAAAGATGTTCATACATTTTATATTTAAATGATTCCATTTGAGCACTTGGAAAATTAAAGGGCCTTTAGCCAAAAACAGCTCTATGTCAGTGGGCTATGTGGAGCTTAACTAAAGCTTGGCCTTATCTAACTTCTCAGAAATACACTAACCAGAGACACTATATAAGAGTTCCAGAACTAGCATATGCCTACAAGGGATTAGAGAGAAACCAAAGTGAAGAAAAGCAATTTACTCATAATGGAGAGTATAATAGTTATAGATACCAAATCTAAGAAGGGCCATTCCAGATTGTCAGTTTCAGACTTACCATCACTAAAAGACCATTCCCAGTATTCCTAATAATAGTGAGAAATGGGATTCCTCTTGGGACCTTTAAAAACTCACCTTTTTTTTTAGCAGTTAAAGGCACACAGATCCAATGAAGAGAACAGCCACTTCTTTTCAGTAGATTATATATATTCTTGGCCTTATTAATGGAGTACCCAACTCTAATATTATTAAGGTAGGTTTTTAAAAATATATTAAGGAAGTTCAGAAGTATGGCTTCAAGAGTACCTACAATGCTTTTTCATGATCTTCATCCTATACACACATACACACACACACACATATATAGTAGGTGAAGAATATGTGTGTATATAAATATCTATATATTTGTCTGTTTGTTTGTTTTTCTCCATTCAGTGGTTCAATGCCTAAAATTATATCCTATGTGACCTTGGTTTCCTTTGTCTAAGTCAAATAGAAAATTGGTCCATAACAGAGGGCCCTCTTTAACCTTTATCAGTCATTTACACCTGTCATTAGCTGCTTTTGAAGGAACTAGTGTGAGTCATTAGAAGGGGAAGCTGGAATTTGGGGCCATTGGTCACCTAAGTTCATATGTTTATGGGTTGGGGAAAGAGAGGGGCATTAAAAGGAGAGGCTGAGGGATGGAAAAACCTAGCCTTCTGAATAATACTGATAAAGGCACAACAATTAAAGTTCAGAAGCGAAAGAAATCCCAGAATTCAGAAAGAGCTACAAATCCCTAAACTATATATAAAAAAATACAAGCACCTTTTGACTCATTTTGTCAGAGATTGTTTTTCCTATTGAGATGAAGTTTATAATTTTATTTTACAATATATATCATTACATAAATTTGGGCTCCAGCCACTTCTGCCGTCACCATGTCATATTGAAAATATGTGTGTGTGTGTGTGTGTGTGTCTGTGTGTAATGTATATGTATGTGTGCACTATATTTGTGTGTGTTTGCATATACATGTAGAGAGAGTCATATATAGATATATACATCAATTGTCAATGTTCACAGAATCTATATTTTCTTTTTTTATTGCTTATTTTTGAGAGAGAGAGACAGAGTGTGAGTGGGGGAGAGGCAGAGAGAGAGGGAGAACAGAATCTGAAGCAGGCTCCAGGCTCTGAGCAGTCAGCACAGAGCCCCATGCGGGGCCCAAATTCACCAACCACGAGATCATGACCTGTGCCGAAGTTGGACGCTTAACCGACTGAGCCACCCAGGTGCCCCTGGAATCTGTATTTTCTAAGTCACCTATTCACTAAAATGTATTCATAAGCCCAGGACCAATACTTGTGGCCCTTTCACAGTCATTTGTGGACATGTGCCAATGGGCAAAAATTTGAGTGGCTCAACACACACTTTCCCAACTGAGATCAGACAAGGCAATATTCTGCCTCCTTTTTTCCGTTCCCATATCGTCATATTATAAACAAGTGTCCTTTTTTGTGGTGTATTTAGCACCACATTTCTTGAATTTTTGTGCTTTTTGTTGGTAATTTCACTGTTTAAAATGGCCATTTCACTGTTTAAAGTGGCCCAAGCATTGTGCCAGAGTCCTGTCTAATGTTCCTAAATGCCAGCATGTTGTGATGAGCCTTACAGAGAAAATATGTGTATTAGATAAGCTTTGTTCAGGAATGAATTATAGTCCGGTTGGCTGGGAATTCAATGTTAATGAATCAACAATAGATATTGCATAAAGTGTCTTTTAACAGAAATACACATAAGACAAGCTTATGATTGGTTGTTGAAAATGTTGTGACCAGAAGCTCGCAGGAGCAAAACCCTAGGAGCCATGGTCCTATATTTGCTAATTCAGTGTTCATGGAAAATTTAAAGAACATAACTCCTGCAAATAGTGAGAGTTGACTGCTTATATTTTTATTTGAAATAGTTTTAAGACTAACAAGAAGTTATAAAAATAAAGTTTTTGTGTATGCTTCATTTGGCTGTCTCAAATGAAATATCTTATTCTCAAAAAAAACCCAGAAATTAATGTTGGTACAATACTGGTAACTTGAGTATGGATCTTATTCCAATGCTACCAGCTTATAATATATATGCATATTTATGTTGTATGTATATATGTTTATGTAAATATATATTTATGTATATATGTAAATATATATATGGAATTCTAGTACATGTAACCATCACCACAGGTAGCATGCAGAACTGTGCCGCCATCCCCACAAGGAAACCTCCTCCTGTTCCCAGTTAATAGTCATACCCTCCCCTCAACTGTAGTCCCTAATCCCTGGCATCCATTGATATGTTCTCCATAACTATAATTTTATTACTTAAAAGATTGTATAAATGGAAATATACAGTTTGTAACCCTTCGACACCAACTTTTTCACCCAGCCTAATGCCTGTGAAGTTCAGCCAAGTTGTTAAATCTATTGATGGCTTTTTTGTTTGTTTTTGCTTTGTTTTGTTTTGTTTTGTTTTGTCTTGTTTTGTTTTGTTTTTGCTGACTAGTATTCCATCATAAGGGTGTACCACCGTCTGGTTTCCCATTTTCCCATTGAATTCATTTGGGTTGTTTCCAGTTTGGGGCTATTATATATCAAGCTTTTCACCATATCTTTTTAGATTTAGTTAAAAGTGGCTCCAGCCTCATACCCAGTATAGAATAGAGGGTATGACTCCCTAGGGACAGTTGAAGTATGAGGTATGACTGAGCACTCATATTTCCTACCTGTTGCCTCTACTCCCAAGAATCTACGTATTTGTTGAATTTTTACATGCCACTCTAGCTTTTTATGTTTCTTGAGTACTCATTTTTTAAATTTCATGTTACCCTCCTCGGCATGGCTGTGGTCTTTTTATTCTCCAGATTACTTCATTTTCACCAAAGGCTATGTGGGAGGGGCCTTGGATGAAGGTTTCAAGCAATGAAAAGGGATTATGTCATTATGAATTATAGCAGCATTGTACAGATACCTACCCTGAACCATTCTTGGATCATTCTTGCATGGAGGGTCTCTCTGTCAAGCAAATTCTCTTTCCTCTCTGTCTGTCTGTATTTATTTATTTATTTTAAAGTTTATTTCCTTAGATTCAAGTTAGTTAACATACAATGTAGTATTCATTTCAGGAGTAGAACCCAGCGATTCAGCACTTACATATAACACCCAGTGCTCATCCCAACAAGTGACCTCCTTAATGCCAATCACCCATTTAGCTCACCCCCCTAGCAATCCTCAGTTTATTCTTTGTATTTAAGTCTCTTATGTATTGCCTCCTTCTCTGTTTTTATCTTATTTTTCCTTCCCTTCTCCTATTTCATCTGTTCTGTTTCTTAAATTCTACATATATATGAAATCATATATTTGTCTTTTTCTGACTTATTTTGCTTAGCATAATACATTCTAGTTCCATACACATTGTTGCAAGTGGCAAGATTTCATTCTTTATGATTACCAGGTAGTTTTCCATTGTATATAAATGACACATCTTCTTTGTCTACTCATCAATCAGTAGACATTTGGGCTCTTTCCATAAACAGTGCTATTGTTGATAGCGCTGCTATAAACACTGGGGTGTGTGTGCCCCTTTGAATCAGCATTTTTGTAACCTTTGGATAAATACCTAGTAGTACAATTGCTGGGTTGTAGGGTAGTTCTATTTTTAATTTTTTGAGGAACCTCCAAACTGTCTTCCAGGTTGGCTGCACCAGTTTGCATTTCCAATAGTGCAAAAGTGTTCCTTTCTACATCCTTACCAACACCTATTTTTTTCCTGAGTCGTTAATTATTGGAACCTCATCAAAATAAAAAGCTTCTGCACAGCAAAAAAAAAAAAAAAAATCAACAAAAATTGGAGTAGATATTTGCAAATGACATACTGGATAAAGGGTTAGTATCCAAAATCTATAAAGATCTTATACTCAACACCCAAAAAACAACAACCCATTTAAGACATGGGCAGAAGATATGAATGACACTTTTCCAAATAAAACATCCAGATGGCTAACAGACACATGAAAACATGCTTAATATCATTCATCATCAAGGAAATACAAATCAAAACCACAATGAGATATTTATTTATTTTTAAGTAGGTTTATGCCCATTGTGGAGCCCAATGCGAGGATTGAATTCACGGCCTCAAGACCAAGACCTGAACTGAGATCAAGAGTTGGACACTTAACAGACTGAACCACCCAGGCACCTCTTCTCTGTCTTTAGAAATATCTCTTTCTTGTTCCTTTAACCTCCTTCCCTTTACAATCTAGCCCATCAGCCAACAACTCATATACTCTCTGTCCATTTCTTATGCAGAAGTAGGTTAATTATCTCTATCTCACTCTTGACTCATTCTGGACTATCCCTGTGAGCAACATTTCAGAATCAAAATTGTTCACCCTTCCAGGCATTTTATGAAACAATAGCTTTTTCTCCAAAAGAGCTCATCCATCAGTTCTTAAAGTACCTTATAGTATTTCTTCCATTCCATTTATAATGGATGTCCTCAAAAGCATAGAATTCATTCTACCAAAAAAAAAAAAAAAAAACTGCTTTGTAACAAATTTTGTGTTATTTGAACCCATGCATGCTTCCAGATATTAGTTATTTAAAGGAAGTCAGAAACTGACCCTAACAGAAAGCTGCCTTTACAGCTTCAGCTAAGGGGGCCCATGAGCCCATGAGCACAGCCGTTCTAACCGTTACACTCTAGTGTTTACATCTTGTGCTTACTGGCTGCTTAGCAGAAAGACTGAGTGCACAGGGAGGCCAAGTCTCTCTACCACACCGGGCAGAATGAGGGGAGTGGGCATGAGATAGGAAATGATTCCTGAAGGGTTCTGCTGACACCTGAGAAGGGGAGGAGTCCCCGCCCTTCACCTTCTTCTCATGTTCTCTTCCCTGCTCCTGTTCCCCAACCAGTTCTACTCTACAAACAGTCACTGAGCATCTGCTCCCTGCTCTGCTGGTGCTGAGGGGGGAAGCTCGTGGCCCTGCCTCAAAGTGCTCCAATCAATTGGTAGGGCAAGATAGGTAAAAGACTAGGCATTGGAAAATAGCACTTTTCCAGAGAGAGAGAGAACCTAAGTGTGAAGGTTAAATGCAGGTATTCAGTCTATAGAAATGCAAACAAAAAAGTGATCTGAGCCAAACTGGCAGCAATGTTGAAGGAAATTGGCCTGAATGAGGAAGGACTGAAGCCAGTGGCTAGAAAGCAGATGCAATAATCCAGATTAGGGATGGACACATTCTTTTTTTAATTATTACTTTTTAAGTTTATTTCTGGGAGAGAGAGAGCATGAGCACAAGTGGGGGAGAGGCAAAGAGAGAGGGAAAGAGAGAGAGTACCAAGCAGGCCCCATGATGTCAGCGTGGAGCCTGATGTGGGGCTTGAACTCATGAACCATGAGATCATGATCTGAGCTGACATCAAGAGTTGGATGCTTAACTAACTGAGCCACTCCAGCACTCCAGATACAGACACACTTTTTATCAACGCAGAGTTCAAGGAGATAGAGATGAGAGGCCAAAGATAAATTGAGTGTAGACTTAGCAGGGTTTTGTGACTGACTATAATTCAGGAGGTAAGAGAGAAAAAGGGAACATAACAATGCAAGAGGTTCCAGCTGGAGGGCAGGGAACACAGTGTTGTGACGGAGAAGGAACAGATTGAGAGGTACAACTATAGTGGACAGGGAAATAAGATATATTTATTCTTTCCCCTTCTCCAAGGTGAACAATGAAGGGTCTCTGGACATACAGGCATTCAGAAAACAGTCTTAAATCTGATGAACACAAATTTGGCACTCGATAACTGTCAGGTGAATGAAATACCATTTTGGAACTCAGAAGAAGACTCCAGATATAACATGAATTTAGAGTTGCAAATGTGACCAGTCATCATCTCAGAAGCCTCTTGACCAAAAATTACATCACAATCTTTCCCTTTTTCCTCTTCACAACCCCTCTTCAAAATTTCTCTTCCCTTTTTCCAAAAGTCCTTGAAAACAGTACTTGAAATACTTAGAAGTGACCCAAGCATTTTAATTGCTTGTATTATGGTTTACGTAACTCTGTATCTCTGTACTATTTTTTTATTTTTTATTTTTTATAGTTTACTGTCAAGTTGGTTTCCATATAACACCCAGTGCTCATCCCAACAAGTGCCCTCCTCCATGCCCATCACCCATTTTCCCTCTACCCCATCCCCATCGACCCTCAGTTTGTTCTCAGTATTTAAGAGTCTCTTATGGTTTGCCTCCCTTCCTCTTCCTAGCCATTTCCCCCCTTCCTCTCCCCCATGGTCCTCTGCTAAGTCTCTCCTCTTCCACATATGAGTGAAAATATATGGTATCTGTCCTCCTCTGCCTGACTTATTTCACTAACCATAACACCCTCGAGTTCCATCCACGTTGCTACACATGGCCAGATTTCATTCTTTCTCATTGCCATGTAGTGCTCCATTGTATAGGTAAACCACATCTTCTTGATCCACTCATCAGGTGATGGACATTTAGGCTCTTTCCATGATTTGGCTATTGTAGAAAGTGCCGCTGTAAACATTGGGGTACACGTGCCCCTATGCATCGGCACTTCTGTACCCCTTGGGTAAATCCCTAGCAGTGCTATTGCTGGGTCATAAGGGAGTTCTATGGATAGTTTTTTGAGGAACCTCCACACTGTTTTCCAGAGCGGCTGCACCAGTTTAAATTCCCACCAACAGTGTAGGAGGGTGCCCGTCTCTCCACGTCCTCGCCAGCATCTATAGTTTCCTGATTTCCTCATTTTAGCCACTCTGACCAGTGTGAGGTGGTATCTCAGTGTGGTTTTCATCTTATACTATTACATTTTTAAAAATAGTATACTGAAAAAAACTGGTTTTGAATTTTTATTCCAATCTTATCTTCCCTTGATGAAATGATTTCTCTATATTAAAAATCCTCTAACACAAAATAGCAGAATTTTCTCCAGCCATGTGTCCTGTCAAGAGACCTAGTTACTTATCCTCTTCATTTTAATAAGTGCTAGAATTAGCTTTTTATAATTTTCCCTTTTCCAGGGAACCTGGATGGCTCAGTTGGTTAAGTGACAAACTCTCAATTTCAGCTCAGGTCATGATCTCATGGTTCATGAGATCAAGCCCCGTGATGGGCCCTGTGCCTATGGAGTCTGCTTGAGATTCTCTCTCTCGCTCTGTCTGGCCTTCCCCTACTCATTCTCTCTCTCCCTTTCCTCCCTCTCTCTCTCTCTCTTTCAAAGTAAAAAGATAAACATAAAAAATAATTCTCCCTTTTCCTTAGAGGGATCAGATAGAACTAAATAGGGATATGGAATAACACAAAAATAAATCAAAAGACTTTTACTAGCTTTGTTAGTCCATAGCTGGAGTGAACAATAAAAGGGATTTTACATGAAATTAAGTAATAATCAGAAGTTTCCAGTTTCTTCCAGACCTTATCATAAAGGCTTTGCCTATTATTTAACTAAATCCTCTATCTCTTGATATTCCTACATTTTCCATGCATGTCTGAATGGCTTCTGTATTGGTGAATAACTAATGTGCACCTGTTACTCCTTTCAGAGATGGTACCTGAATGGAGCTCTTTCACAGCATTTCAGGGAGCTGGGTGGGAAATCACTTTAGCGAGCTGCAGCTCCTGCCCTCTTGCCCCTCAGCTTCTTGTATGGAGAGAAGTGCTTGTGAGCTCAACACCATCCCTGCTGAACAGAGCAGACAGCTCCTGGCCAAAAAGAGAGAGCCATGTCTCTGCTCCAGAATGAGGCGACTCTGCCTCCAGGTGCCCCCAGCAGGAGAGAATGTACCACCCACTACCCCATGGCCTTTTTGACCATCTCACTCACCCTCAGAGATTGAAAATCAGCAGCAGTGTGGATCCTTAGGGGCTACTTGGCCAGATACTAAAGAAAAAAAGAACAGCAGTTGATTCCTCCCTTCTTTGGGGGAAAGACAAGCCAGGAACCACAAATTTCTCTTTTTCCTCCCACTTTATAAGCCCATTACTTATCTGAGTTAACTCTGCAAATGCTTGGTTGGACTCCAGAAAAGAGGCTACATTGACCAGGTTGGCACACTCCTTGCTAAAGGTGCTGTGAATTTTATTTGATTACAATTCAAATTTTTCTTTACTTTTACTCAGTCTCCACTCTTTGCTGTTTATCTGAAATACATGTCTATTTATTATTTTTAAGAAATAGAGACACTGAGCCAGTATAAAGTGACCCAAAAGGTTTATTAAAAGTATATACAAAGAAAGATTATTCTTTTATAACTGAAGTTAAAAAATTGGGAAAAAATCCATATACAATATAAAGACAATTAATTTTAAAATAAAGCAAAGGAAGTAAAAAATGTGCATGGAAAAAAAGAAGTTAATAAAGCCTACCAAACTCTTTGGTAATTGTTGTTAGGGAGGGGCAGGTAGACTTTGGGGCAATTTTTTCCCCTTCTTGCTATGTTTCTCCATTTTTCACTTTTTCTTTAATGAGCATGTGTTTCCAAAGTTTCTGTCTCCCATTTGCTCAGTAAGTAATGACGCTCATGTGCCCTTTTGACTCTCTTGCAATTTTTTGGAACCACCCCCAGGTTCATCCAAAGCCTGGGTTCTCACTGTTGCCGGATAATGTGGGAAGCTATGATTTGGATGAGGGTCCAGTCCGATGCTTCTGTAGTTAGGAATGAGGATGAGTGAGAGCATGAGTAACAGAGTCACTGGAAAATGTACCCTGATAAGTTCTCTTGCTCACTTCTTTACAGGCCCCTTCACATTTTAGTTTCAATTAATATCACCATAGTTTTCCCTGAGGGGCTCACCCTGCTGAGTTCAGCCCTGTGCTGTGCTTCCAAGTCCTTAAAACAGGCCACATCATATCTTTAGTCCAAGAATATATACAGTTCTTTAATAGAATCCAGAGGCCTTTGGGGTCCAAACACATTTGCTTTATTGCCCATTTTCTGTCGCTCCCATTGATTTGCTTCTCTTACCAAAGGAAATATTTCTTCCATATATTTCTAAGAAAGAGTTCAGAAAGATATAGACAAGGGTTCAAGGCCAGCTTCAGTAATTTACTGGTGAATTCATTGTGTTAGGTTTTCTATATTTTTAAAAAGTATATTTTTTTACATTTTACATATTGTATGCTTTATGCCCAGACATGAACTGGATAAAAAAATACAAGTGACAGCTCATGCTGTCGTGAGATCAAGGCCTAACAAGGCACTTGATAGGAAAAGTAATGACAAAATCCTCTGGAAAGTGGCGTGTGGATAAACATAGAGGCCTTAGGAATTCATGGGACTGCCTAGTTCAGCCGAAGGAAGGCACAGCCAGAGAAGACTTCCCAGAAGAGGCAGAGATGGGAAGGAAAAATAGGAGTTAGGAAGAAGGGGTAAGAGAGCAGGCATTTCTGCAGACAGAATGGTATGTTCAAAGACCAGTATCAAGAGTGACTGTGAATACTTCAGAATGGCCTGGACACTGAATGTTAGGAAAGAAAAGGAGACACCCCTGGAGAGGCCGATGAGGACCCATCATGCTATGCTTAGTGAGAGCAGTGGTCAAAGCATCGTAGAACTTTTAATCAGGTGAAAGATATGATCAGATACTGTACCATGTTAGAGCTAGAAAGGATCTTAGGATCTGGTGCACCATTCTGCAGTTGAGACATTCGGTCCAGAGAGACTGAGTGCCACAATATCACGCCACTTGTTAAGGGTGGAGTTGAGTCTATGGCAGTTCAGGATTCTTCCCATTCCGTCACACTGTCTCTCTCAAAAGAGAGATGGCTGATGAATGGTCCTGTGAATCAAGAGTTTTGCATAAGACTTTACATTCCAGAATAAAGATCACCTGCTCATGAGGCAGGAGCAAGGTTGGCCTCTCCCAATGTGAAAGCAGCCTTCA
Source organism: Suricata suricatta (assembly GCF_006229205.1). NCBI lineage: Eukaryota > Metazoa > Chordata > Mammalia > Carnivora > Herpestidae > Suricata > Suricata suricatta. The sequence goes on from NC_043714.1 coordinate 39,890,324, forward strand.
CTGCCAATGAGTTTCCCAAGCGTTTCCAAAACCAGCACACCGTTCAAGATAGAGAGAAATAGGATCTGGGGAAATAATGGAAAAGTGCATCCTGCCGTACAGAGGTCCTATTCTTACAGTATCTTCTGCTTCCTGGCTCTTGTCCAAACAGTTGCAACCCTCCATTGTCCTCATCTTTCTGTGTGCCCTGTTCTCTGCTGGTCTCCTTTCCATCCTTTCCTTCCCATTGCCCTCACTGTCTCCTTTCCTATAACCCTAAGTGGGGGACAGACTTGGTCAGAATTAGTGGCTGAGAAGGTGGTTAGAATTATGGAGAAAAAACTAAAAGCATCATAGGTCCCTTTTCTTTCTTAATTTGAGCTCTAAGCTCAAAATTAAACTTCTTCTAACCTATTTGCTAACCTGCCACTATGCAGTGGGAACCCCAGCAATCCTGGGTAAAACCCATGACTGGTGTGGCTGAATCCCCAAAGCTGAGCAGCTGATCTGTGGGATGCCAGAACCCTCCCACCAGCAATGAAAGGCCATATCCAAACACTAAGCAGACCAGAACTCCAGCTTCCTCTGACCCATCTAGGTGGGGTGAGTGGAGGGAAATGAGGCACTTGGAGGTCAGCCATTCCCAGCCCAACATGCTCTGCCTGCTGGGCTGTGGCAAGCCATGCCAGAGAGAGGCGGACCCCCCCCAACCCTCAGAGCCAGGCTGGGCCTCAGGGCCAAATGCAGGCTGGATGGGTGGAGGGAGAGAGGCAGCATCTGCCTTATCCCCCTGCCCTTTTGAACTTGTTTGGTCACCAGCAGGAAGGCTGTCAGGGGCGCAGGGCACTTTGAGAAGGGAGAACATGAAGCTCATTGGGAGGGAGTCACTCTGTCTGTGCATGATGTATCAGCCCACGGAAGCCAATCTCACTTGCAGATAAAGCGCATTTGTTTTGTCCAGCTTGGGGCTGACATGGGGAGTTTTGCTGGCGGGATGGTTTCCGGCCTATTCATCCTTCTTCTGGTAAAACCACCTCTTAGGGGAAGGCGTCTAGGTTGTTTCCTTTCCTCTGAGGCTGCTAAGCACCTGCTGGTTTGGGGGCCTTCTGCTGACTCCAAACGGCCTTTGCCCCACTGGGAATTCTCCCCAGAGCCACCTGAGCCACACAAGGCTTCTAGCAGCAGGCCTGTTGACAGGGAGAGAATGACTGATGAAACAAGAGCATCTCATCCCCTTCCAGGGAAAAGATGAAAGCAGATGGGGCTCAGATCTAGCCGTGGCGGTTTCTGCTCTGGCGGCAGCACCAGTGGGCTCTGATAAAGGATAGGAAAGGAATGTGCCCAGAGAAGGTGCCCAGGGAAGGGACACCACTCTTAGCTTTGCCATCAGTCTTGCAACTTCGCAAGTCTCAGAATCTGTGGGAAAATCAGCTTCTAGTCTTTTTATTTTCTGATTTAATGTTTAAAGCATTAACTATTAGGTGCTTCCTGCATTCGCATTTAATAAAATGGCCTGATTGTAACCATGTCACTCTTTTGTACACCACGTTGTTCCAGTTCTGCTTTATATAAGTTCACACCTGAGGATCATTTATTCCATCATTCAGTGATACTGTAAGTAGTTGCTGGGTGCCTACCATTTGTAGGCTCTGGGGACACAAAGATGAACGAACCCAAGTCCAATTCTTGAAGAGTCTGTTTTCCAGAAGGAAAGAACATGTAAATGAATATATTGAACTACCATGGGAGCAGCTGTTGAGTCAAATATTTTGGAGCTCAGGGTAAATCAGAGACTGTTCAGAGAAGATAATATTTGACATGAGGAGGATGAGTAGGCAGAGAACAGTCACTGCCAATTGGTCTTGAATGGTAAGGTGTGTTCAAGAGTTGTGAGGTGTTTTTCTGGATGGAAGCAAAGATTTCTTATGGAGCAATGGCTCTAGAGAGGGAAATTTGGACTCTCTCCACCCTATAAAAAGTGTTGTCTGCTGTAGTATTAGCATTTGTATTTCATCTTATTGGCTGGGGCTTCCCAAACTTTTTGAGCAAGGATTATTTTTTGATATCAGAAAGTTAACAAACTGGGAGAAAATTGAGACCCCATGGATGTTTAAGCAAAACGAGCTGGTGGACTGATGACTTGGAATACTTAGATTTCTTAGGAAGCGTATCTAAGTACCTTGATTAGCACCAAGACTTTAGTGAGAGCATAATAAATATTTGACAAAGATGATCAAAGGAGCTCCCTCACAAAACTCAAAGTCTGAAGGAAAAGAAAAGTATCCATTCCCCATAGCTGCTATAACAAATTACCACAAATTGGGTGGTTTAAAACATAATAAATGTGTTCTCTCACAGTTCTGAAGGCCAGATGTCTAAAATGAAGGTGTAGGCACGGGATTGGCTCCTTCTAAAGGCTCTCAGGGAAAATCCATCTCATGCCTCTCTCCTTTTGGTGGGTGTCAGACCCTTGGCATTCCTTGACTTGTAGATACATTACTTCAGTCTCTGCCTGTGCCTTCATGTGGCTTCTCCTTATTGTTGATGTCTCTACTTCTGTTTCTTATAAGGACACTTATCATGAGATATAGGACTGGTTTAGTAATCCAGGATGATATCATCTTGATATCCTTAATTAGCAAAAACCCTTTTTTCAAATAAGGTCATATTCACAAGTTCTAGGGGTTAGAATGCACATATCATTGGGAGGATCACCAGTCATCCCTCTTCAGGGGAGTTTGGGGAAGTGTGGGCCAGGTACTTGTGGGCCATACCTCAAGTGGTCGAGGTACTTGTTTGCCATAATTCTTTTGCCCACAGTTCTTTAGCCCACAACTCAAATAATTCCCCAAGACAAGGACAGATGAAATAACCAGATGAAAACGAACCCTTCTGGAACCATGCAGTACATACAGGACCGGGTGGCTTAAGCACAAATGATTCAAACTTTTACCAACTAGAAAGAAGTTTCATCAGAGAAAACATCCTGTCTCAGGTTCAGTATTGTGTCCTCCTAGTGCCTGATACTTAGTAGACACTTAAAACTTTTTAGTAAATAAATGATTCAATATAGAAAGAAATCTCAATGCTACCTTTGCTAGTCTAAACATTTCAGGTCATGTTTTAGTCCATATCAAAGCTAATTCTGTCTTTATGAGGCAACCCTAGAGGCTTTAGGTGATGGACTTAGAATGCAATACAGGCAAGCCCTGCAAGTTTGCAGGAAGACAAAGTCTCAGAAATTATAGTTAATAGTAGTCTTCAGGATCAGTTGGAAAGTAACAGATTTTTAGTGCACACACTATTACCCTTAGAATGAACCCATTCTACTTATCACCAGTGCCATTTTAAGGGATTCCATAAATGATAAATTATGTCCTTGCATCTCTGGCCAGAATGAAAAGTTGACAGATTTTCTAGAAACTTCGGGGCGGGGGGTTTCTAAACTGAAAGTCAATAGTGAAGGTAGAAAAATTTGCTTCCTGCCTAGTCCATTGACTACTAGCCACATGTGGCTATTGAACATTTGAAATATGGCCTCTTGAATTGATAGGTAAATATAAAATACACACCAAATTTTAAAGCCTTGAAATAAAAAAAGGAACGCAAAATGTCTCACTAACAAATTTTCATGTTAGCTGCATATTGAAATAATATTTTTGATATGCTGAGTTAAATAATATATATTATTCAAAATAATGTCACCTACTTCTTTTTACTCTTTTTAATACAGCAGTTAGAAAACTTTAAATGACATATGTGGCTTACACTTGTAGTTTGCATTATATCTCCACTGGAGAGTTCTGGTCTAGAGCTTTGTGGATTCTGAGGCTGAAATGAGGCTCTGTGGGAAATTGCCAGTTCTAACAGAAGCACAGTTCCCTTCACCCACTCCAGCACTGCTGTGGGTGAAGAGCTTTTCTCCTCCATTGCAATCAGTGCAGATCAAGGTAGAAACCTCCCAGCTACTCCCATTTTCTTCTCTGTCACTTCTAGTCCTTGCCCGCAGAGCTGCCACAGACATCTTTTTAAAGCATAATTTTGACCACACTTTCAAAACTGTGGTCACCAATAGAAGAAAGTCTTAAATTGGCCTGGTATATCGGTGTCCATCACTAGGCACCCCAATGCATTTCATCCTGAACTACTCATTTTCTTTGAATGTAATAAAAGCAAAAACATTGAGAATTTACTCTGTGGTGATGATGAATTTAATCATCATAAACAACTTTCCATTTCTGGGATAAATGCTATTATTATCCTCATTTTACAAAAAAAAACAGTTGAAGTTCTAAGAGGGGTAATAGTCATGGTGTTATATCTAATTAGTGGCAGAACTGGAATTTAAACCAACTAATCTATCCCAGAATCTGTGTTCTTAACCATTGCACTATTGTCTTATGTATTTTACCTATCCTGCTCCCTCTGCTCTTTATCATCTTGTCAGTCCAGCAGACAGATATGCATACTTTAATACCCAGATCAATTATCACATCCACTATGAAACCTTCATCACTCCCACAAGGAATCAGATACCTCCTCCTCCCGGCAAACATGTCCCATTCCTTTACTACTATACTCAAGTTGGATTCTACTGCCCTTCTGAGATCTAGAAAAGAGTAGCTTATACCCCCAGATTTTCAGGCAATGGGAATTCAAATTTCCCCAGTATTTCTGTATTCCCTGGGAATACTTCTATGCTCACAATCAACTCAACCTCTGGGCTCTAGCTACTTCATGTGTTTTCTTTGTCTTGACAGCCTTGACCCAAACAGAAACCTAGTGTCTCCATTTAAATAAATGTCCTTCCCTTATGGCATTTGTCCTTATAGCAATTTACTGAATATATGGGCATAATAGTGAGGGCTTCCATAGGGTTATTATGACAAACAAATGACAATTTTGTGATATTTATTCCTGTCCTTAAAATTCATTTTAGATACCAAAGGGCTACTTATGGTCTTTTAACTCTATGCAGCCTTTTGCTATCTTGTTGGTGTCTTCCTCCCCTTTGCATTCTCAGTCTTTTATTCTCTCATCTCAGTCTTTGCCCTCCTTCCTTTTTAGAGGTATTCACATTTTCTCATGGAGAAGAACTTTTGTTTGTTTGTTTTTTTCTTAGGATATCTTCTACTTAAAAGAACTTAAAGTAATTTGTCAAACACAGTTCACTCCCTGAGAGAAGTTTGGATAACAGCTGTTAAAATAATAAAAACTTTACTGCACTAGAGAATTCATTCCTTGCACATCTGCCTCATAGGCCTGTTTGTATGTCTCCAAAAGCAAACAAAATAGATGTCCAGTGAGTATTTGTTGTTGGATGAATTAATTATTTATTAACTAGAGCTATCCTCCTAGACAGCCAAGTGTCCTCTTAAGAAACTTAAGCCTCACATTTTTATGATCATTGGTTTTATAGAGTTCCCACTCAATAGAAAATTCTTCTTTAGGACCAAGAGAGATTTAGCCAAATGTGGTTCCTACACTCTTCAAGACTTCTCTTCCCCAGGTGGGGATGACAACCGCATTGCTCAGGAAGTAAGCTTCTCACTTCGTGGCCCTCTTTGCCTCAGACTCAAAGACGATAGTTCCTATGGTCTGCAAACGTTAATGAAGACGGCTTGTGTGGATCCGTCTTAATAGCCAAACCATTTGCTTCTGTTGAAGATGTTTAAACAGGTTTCATCAAAGATATATTTAGCATGAAATGTTTATGAATATAAAAAACTATAAAGAAAGATATATCAAAAATTCATCTAACCACCATCTGGATTTTTAAAATGTTATTATTTTTGCCATACTTGATGCAGATCTTTTTCCAAAGGAAATAAAGCATTAGAGATATAGTTGAACCTTTATAGCTTTACCCAATTATAACCACAATTATAAAAATTATTATCTGTCCATCTTGTCCATGTTTTCTAGCTTTATGACAATATTGTTATGTGTATCATATTAGTGGTATGATATTAAATATGTTAGTAATTTTATCACTCAAGTTCATGATTTCCAGCTGTATGTGTAATATACTTGTAGTCTTAATTCATTCTTTTCAACTGCTGTATAATAAATATTTGACTATAGGCAATAAGTTTTATACATCCATTCTATTAGCATTTGGCATTTCATTTGATTACATAATTTTGCTACTACAAACAATATTGTATATATTTTTATATCTCTGTGCCCATGTACAAAGTTTGTCCAAATTATGCACACAATTTCTTCACTAACTGAATTATTAGTTTTTTCATAGTGCATCATAAAGGTCTTCTAGTTTGTGGCATTGGTTTCAACTTTGTTTATTGTGTCTTTCATTTTACAAATCTTTTATGTATAGTTAATGCATAATTTTTTAATATGTTAGAAACTTTCTTTTATGTTTTGTGCCTATGGTGTCACACATTTAAGAAATCCTTCCTTATCTTCAACATCAGAAAGATATTCGACATTTTCATTTAAAGTTATGAACTTTACTTCTCACAGTTAGCAAACATGGAATTTATTTTTGTGTATGTTCCGTGGTTAAGATGTAATTTTTTTCTCATATGGAAATCAAATTGTCTAGCACCACTTATGACATAATACTCCTTCATTCCAATGCTTTTAATGGTCTGTCTGTCATATATGAAACCCTCAGAATATGGCTGTTTCCAGTTCCTCAGTTTGATCTATTGGTATTGTGGTGAGTCTGCCTATTCTTAGACTTTTACTTTAATTCTTATAATAGGCTGGTTTTTAGAAAGTTTTAGATTTACAGAGAAATTGAGCAGATCATACAGAGTTCCCATATTATTCCCCAACACACCCACACAGCCTCCCCTGTTATTAACAATTTATATTAGTATAGCATATTTGTTACAATTTGTGAACCAATATTGATATATTGTTAGTAAGTAAAGTTCATCATTTATTCAGATTTTCTTAGTTTTTACCTAATGCTCTTTCTGTTCCAAGATCTCATTCAGGATACAAAGTCACATTTAGTCACCATGTCTCTGTAGGCTCCTTTTGGCTGCGATAGTTGCTTTTATTAATGTTTATTTAGTTTTTAGAGAGACAGAGTGCGAGCAGGGGAGGGACAGAGAGATAGGGAGACACAGAAGCTGAATCAGGCTCCAGGCTCTGAGCTGTCAGCACAAGCCTGCTGTAGGGCTTGAACTCACAAACTGTGAGATCATGACCTGAGCTGAACTAGGATGCTTAACTGACTGAGCCACCCAGGCGTCCCATGGCAGTGACAGTTCCTAAGACTGCCCTCGCTTTTTGTTTTGTTGCTGTTTTTAAATAATGGATGATTTTATTTAATTTTTTCAATTATTTTTTGTAGTTCCATCAGACAGCAGTGAATGTTTTGTTTTTACTTTTTTACTGAAATGTAATTAATATGCAATGTTACAATAGTTTCAGGTGTACAGCATATTAATAACATATGGTAATTGCTTTTGGTGACCTTGACAGTTTTGAGGAATACTGACTGGTCAGGCATATTGTAATGTATGCCTCTATTGAAATTTTTTTGATGTTTTTGTCATGATTAGACTGGCCTGGACCTTTACTTTTCTTAAAGAATTTTAGGATCAATTGTTCAACTTCATGAAAAATCCCATTGATTTTTTAAAAGTTGGAATTGCAATGAACTTATACATTTCTTTATGAAAAGTGACTCTTCTTTTCCATGTATATAGTATGTTACTCTTTATGTATTTTTTAATTCATGTCCTTCAATAAATTATCATTTTCTTCATAAAAATCTTACATATTTTTATTAGCCTTATTTCAAAATACAAGTTTTGTAGCTGTGAATATGATCTTTTTTATCATTACATTTTCTAATTGGCTGCTGCTAGTATATACAAACTATTAATTTTTGTATGTTGACCCAGTGTCCACTGACTTGGCTGAAGTCTTATTTCATCTAATAGTTTTTCTATAGGTTGTCTTAGGTTTAAGTAATAATAATACTATGAGTCAAATAAGTAACTGTGATGGTTCATTTTACGTGTCAGCTTGACTGGGTCTCAGAGTGCTCAGACATTTGACCAAACATTATTCCGGGTGTGTCTGGATGAGATTAGCATTTTAACTGGTAGACTGAGTGAAGCAGGTGGTTCTCCCTGATGTGGATGGGCCTTGGTCAATTAGCTGAAGAGCTGAATAAAACAAAAAGACTGAATTAGAGGGAACTCCTCCTGCCCAGCTGAGCTGGGTGGAACATTGGTCTTCTCCTGCCTTTGGACTAAAACCTCAGCACTTCTTGATGCAGAAACAGAGAACAAAATAATGTTTTAAATGCTTTACATGCATTTTGAAAGAATATGTGTACCCTAGTTTTCTTTAGGTGTCTATTAGAATGGACATAATTTTTTTCAAATCTTCTTCCTAACTAGATTTCTGTTTGCTTATTACTTTTGAGAGAAGTATATTAAAATCCCCTTCTATAATTTTGAATGGGTAAATTTCTCCTTATACACATATACACACACACACACACAAAACTCTGTTGGCCCTGTTTCTCTGGAGAGCCTTATATAATACAGTATGTTTCTTAAAATAGCACAAAATACAGTTTTGTGTGTTGATCTAAAATGATCATCTTTGTCTAGTAACATAGGAAGTCCATAAATATACTTTATTTAAGACCTAATATGTCCTATAGGGTGCTCTGATTGGATGGGGGGGTCACCAAATGTGGGGCGTCTCAATCGAGTGGGCACCAGTGGGGTGGGCAGTGGAAGAATCCACCCATGACAGAACAAAAAGAGATAGAAGCTTATTAAAGACACTGCCAAGGGAGCAACAGGCAGGACAGCAGAGGAGCCGCTGTCTGCCACGAGGCGGTGGTTAGGGGCCAGTGATAGGGCGGAGTGAGGGAGAATGGGGACGTATGGAATTTTCCCTTTTTTGGAATCTTAGGAACTGTGCCTGGTTGTAACTTGTCAGTTAGGGCCTATGGCTGTTTCAAGGTGGGTCGCTTAATGAGCCTGTTTGCATTCAGCTCAGTGGTCACTGTGGGCCCTTTGGCCTTGCTCGACATGTTTGGTCATCTGTGATCTCATATTATGCTCTCTCTTTGATTCATCCCTGCTCTTTCCTTTCTCTGCTATATTTTATTTTAAAAACTATGTAGTTTTATTTGATTGTTTTGCTCTTTAATAAATTAGAAAGAACATGTGCAATTTTTAGTTACCCTCATAGTTACTTATATAACTTAAAATATACATATTTTAGCTTATATTTTTCTATATATTAGTGTTTAAGACTCAAGATTCAAACAGAGCCTTGCCAAATATCCCAGAAAATGCTCCATGTGTCCCATCCTAGTTAGGGTTGCTAGCTTCCCCTCCAAAAGAGTAACTCCATCTGGACCCTGCTTCGTAATCTCTTCTTTGTATGCCTTTAGGATTTTATCACCAGGGCACCTGGCTGGCTCAGTCTGTTGGGCATCCAACTCTTGATTTCAGCTCAGGTCATGATCCCAGGGTCATGGGTTTGAGCCCCACATTGGGCTCCATGCTGGGTGGGGAGTCTGCTTAAGATTCTCTGCCTCTCCCTCTGTCCCTCTCCCTGACTCATGAATGTTCTTTCTCTCTCTTAAAAAAAAAGGAAAAGGAAAAAAGGGAAAAAAAAACAATATTAGGATTTTATCACCCATGGAAGCATATCCATTGGTCTAGCCCATCATTTGTCTTTTAATTCTGTTTTTACTTAATTTCCCCTCCATTCTTTTATTTCCCTTATAAAATCAAAGATTTTAACCCATAGAGTTTCCTATAAAGCTCTCTTTGCTGAACATATACTCATGGTTCAATTAAACATTTTTTGGTCCTTTGTGTTTTCTGCATGTAAACAGTTGGATCTGGAGACAAATCCAACCCCACTATTTAGACAATAGGAGGAGGTTCTTATGATGTTAGTAACCATTGGTGGTCAGCACTGCACATTGATAAATGGCAACATTAAGTTCTTTCATTTTGTTTTCATTTATTAGCTGGAAATAATTTTATAAGGAGATATTTTCCCTTACCTTCCATTTGGTTAATGTGTGGTAGAATTCGTAGAGAAAAAGGGGGATAAACTCTTGATTTTTTTTTCCTTTTATTCACCCAGTTTTCAAATTAATGAATTGGTTCCCTGTCATTCTCAGAAGATGACCAATTTGTCAAAAAATTCCATGTATTTAAAAATATAAGATGGATTTTAATCTCTTACTATTTTCATTCTTAATAAAACTTAATTTTTTATATGTTAATCATATCTCAGTAAAGTGGTTAACAAAAACTTAGTATGTTCTACCTTTCTCTAGTAGTATTCTCTTCAAGTTGGCTATGAGGGCTTTTGGGTTTTTTCATGTTTTTTGTTTGTTTTATTTTGTTTACATTCTAATATTCTTTGACAACTTTCTTACTATCTGGTATAATACATAAAATAATTATATAATTAATTATATATATTACATATATATTGAAATACTTTGTAAGATCATACTGATATTTCCAACTGAAATGTAGAACTAAAAGGTTTTGGCTTAACCTCTTCTATAATAGTCTGTATCTCCTTTACTCCATCCTGAGAATCAGTTCTCAAAGACACAGGAATGATAGAATATCTCATAATTTCTCATTTGCTTTATCCACTCTTCACATATAATACTTAGAATAACAGTTTAATATTACCACCACCTATTATAATTACTAAAAACAGTTAAAATTTTATTTGCATGTGTTCCCCTTCTCCTTCCCCACATTTTTTAACATTTATTCTTGAGAGAAAGTGAGAGCAAGGAAGAGACAGAAGGAAAGGGGACAAAGGATCCAAAGTGGGCTCTGTGCTGACAGCAGAGAGGCTGATACAGGCCTGGAACCCATGAACCATGAGATCATGACCTGAGCCAAAGTCAGATGCTTTATCAACTGAGCCACTGAGGCACCACCCCACCCCCACATTTTTATGATTGGATATATCTATATTTTCAAATCATTTAGCCATTGCATATTCTAACCTCTTCTTTTGAACCTCATTTAGTCTTATTTCTGCAAATAACTATATGTTTAATATTTACCACGAGTCTTTATATCAATGCTTCACTAGTTATTTTGCTTGCCTGAAGCTTATTTTCCAGTAGATTCCTTAGTAAAATCTCATGAGAACATATTTCCTGAGTTCCTGAGTGTTGATAACTGTTTCCGTGTTCTTTATATTTAAAAGCCAGTTTTGTTGGACATAAAATTCCTGGCTCATATTTTCTTTCCTTGATTATCTTAAATATGGTACTCTATGTTTTTTTTGTGGCATAAGCATTAATATCAAAAAGCCCAATGATAATCTAGTTTTATTGCCCTTGTAAGTTCTTGTTATTTTTGCCCAGAAGCTGAAAGGATTTTCCCTATTTCTGTAACATCCAGTAATTTTACTAGACTATATCTTGGTGTTGGTCCTTCTTCTTAGTGGCACAATATCCTTTTTCAAAATGTTATTTAAAATCTTACTTTATTTCAACAAAGTATTCTTGAATTACAGCCTGCATTATTTTCTTGTTCCTTTACTTCCCTTCATCAGAGACTCCTATTATCAGTATTTTGGATCTTCTTCAATACTTGCCATTTTCTCTCAACACCTCTTTTGTCTCTTTTTTTCTCTTGACTTTATTATTTCCTCTCGAATTCATGTTCTGTCTCATTTCAGATATTTGTTGTTTATCCACTATTATTTTCCTTTTAGTTTAGTCATTTCTAAAACGGTGTTTTTCTTCTATTTTTAATTCTTTACTAAGTCTATCACCACATTTCTTAGGTTTTCTAATTCTTATTTATGTTATTTTTTCATGTCTGGTATCTTTCCTTCATCTTTTTAGTTTGTTTTTAAACAATTCATTACAGTTTTATCTGTTTTGTGAACATGTCTTTCTGGCATGCTTTCCCTGTCTGTGGGGATGTTATTCTTCTTTTTAATCTCTCTTCTTTCTATAATAACTTTGTATGAGATTTGGCCTCACTACTTTTGTGTTGCTTATTTTTATGTGAATTTAGTTTTCCTGAAGTATTTAGAGGGAGGCTTGGTTCAGAGAGAAATTCTAACTGCACAGAATAAGTTCTTGTTTCTGTATCGGTTTTAAAAATACAGGGGCTTGTTTTCTGAACACTCCTGAGCTCTGTTGCCTCTATACCTCTCCTCCTGGCAGTTTCTCCTTTATATGGAGCCCTGTCCTAAAGGAGCCCTGCTGGGTCTGTTCTGAGGCTTCAAGGAGTACAATGCTCATCCATGTTATGCTTATTGTAAGCCCCTTAATGGTCATCCACTACCATAGAGATAAAAGCCTCCCCAATTTTATCTACTTTCTCAAATCAACTGATTGTGCTTCCCAGTAAATAACCTGAGCTGTGCATTCTCCCATCCATAGTGCCTCTGCTTTCTCTAGCCCAGCCATGGATAACACACGATCTTGTGGCTGTGGTGGTTTTGCCACTCCCTTATATTTGATGTTTGGAGATGCCTTGTCAGCTGGTTTGGCTATCAATGCTATCCGTGAATGTTGTTTTGCAATCTACATGCTCCATCTGTTTTTATGTGGGGATTTAAGAAGATCCAAAAGCTATACAGCCACGACCAAAGTCATCATCCCTAATATCCCCGTTCTTGAGATTTTACTCACTTATGCTCACTTGATTAGCTCGAGCGCATCTTCTTAGTCTTCTAGAATGTTTATGTCAGGAAGATACATGAATTATGAATTTTCTGAGGCCTTCTTATCTTGGAATTTTGTTCACATAAAAATTTGCTGAATCCAGAATTCTTGAAACTCAACCATTTCCTTTTAAAACTTGTTATCTAGTTTTTTTGTATTGTAAAAAGAAGTGAAATACCAAGTTTCTCTCTTTTTTTCCTCTTATTTTTACAGTGGTTTTTGTGGTTTTGCTGTTGTTTTTAATGGTGTTTATTGTTGCTGCTGTTTATTTGATGGCTAGATGTTTGTGTAATTTTTTTCTAAATACACTTAATTTAGCTTAGCTAATACTGAAACCTGAAGTAGCAATATTCAAACTGAAGTTCACATATCCCTGGTTGTACAGAAAGACTTTCCAATGTACTTCTGGGAGATGAATAGCTTTAAAGAAGTCAATTCCCATGTGTTCAGCTTCTATGTGTAGTTTTTCTTAAAACTGATCTACATAGGAAAAGATACACCATGAGGTTCTTCTTTTCTTTCACAATTGTCTTTTTCCCATATTAGAAGAGAAACATATCTCTCACTCATCCAAATCTTAGGTACTGTTGCGGTTTTAAAAAACACTTGGCACTTCTTCCATAAAGAGGTGGAGTCTGTCTCCTCTAGACCTGAGTTAGATTATATCTGTTTTGGCCAATACAATATAGCAGAAGAGGTGGCATATGATTTCCAAGACCAGGTTATATATGTCAATGTATGTCCTGTTTAATTTGCTGGAATACTGACCCTGGCAGCCTTAGTCCTGTAAGAAGTCGTTACTACTCTTTTTTAAGTTCATTTATTTATTTTGAGAGGGAAAGTGTGTGTGTGCACAAGTGGGGAAGGGGCAGAGAGAGAAGGGAGAGAGAATACCAAGCAAGGCTTGAACCCCTGAACCGTGAGATCAGGATTTGAGCCAAAATCAAAAGTCAGATGCTGAACCAACTGAACAACCCAAGTGTCCCAGAAGTCTTACTACTCTTGAGGCCACAATGTTGTAGCCAAGGCCACATGGAGAGGCTATGTGTGGGCCCTCTGATAGACAGTTCTGGCTGAGTTTAGTCTTAGGCCATCCAGTCCAGGCACTGGACTATAACTGAAGGAACTTCCAGACAACTCTAGCCCAAGCCTTAAGAGTCCCCCCAGCTGAGGTCCCAGACATCATGGAGAATAAATAATACCTTACAAGTCCCTGACCCACAGAAATCTGTAAACATAACAAAATGGTTGCTTTATGCCCCTGAGTTTTGGAGTGGTGGTTAAGTAGCAATAGTAACTGAAACAGGTGCATTGGCCTAGGGTTTAAAACCCTTTGGAGTGACAAAGGGACATTGACATGTTGGTGTGAATATTGACAAAGAGAAGGACTCCAGTGACTAGGTATATTGTTGCGTGTCACATGGTTTCTGATTCTTTGCTTTCAACAAAATTTATAAAAACTTTATGGATTTATCAGCTGCTAGATAATTTAAATAACTTTATGTTTGATAGCTATGTGATTTTTTTGGTGTACAAGTCAGAAGGAATTCAAAGAAAACATGGCACTTCCATAGCAAAATTCTTTGTATTCTTATTTATGTGAATAAGAGTTTTTATCTATAAAAACTCATTTTTATCTCTATCTATATCTTATTTTGTCTATAAAAATTTTTTAAAGAATAAAATGGATACTGAATAATATATGATTCTAACAATAAATATTATTAATTTATTATAATATTTATATTTATTTATTATATATAATTTATATATGTTATATACTATATAATTTATTATAATATTAATGATCATATGAACTTATTGACCAAAAGATAAATAGCCCTAACAATCTCATTAAGAACTGCATTCCCAATAAAACCACATATTTGGGGGGGCACCTGGGTGGCTCAGTTAATCCACCAACTATGGCTCAGGTCATGATCTCAGTTTGTGGGTTCAAGCCCCACATCTGGTTCTGTGCTAACAGCTTGGAACCTGGAGCCTGCTTCAGATTCTGTGCCTCCCTCTCTCTCTGCCCTTCCCCAACTTGTGCTCTGTCTCTCTCTCTCTCAAAAATAAATTAATGTTAACAAAAAATTTTTAACATGTATTTTTTATGGTTAATAACTATCAAAATGTATGACATACTTATAATATTTTGATTAGTTGAATACCAAAAAATTAAAGATAGCTCAAACTAGAAGAAAACTGTGTAACGTTTAGAGCCCAGAGTTACTGAAATTTTTTAAAGTTTAAGTTTAAATGTGTATTCATATTTCTGGTGTTGAAAATATGATCAGTTTAAAAAATTCTTAGATTATACTATACTAATATAAATCCTATAGAGAAGAAAAAAGTGAAGTGAAAATGTGAGGAACTATTGTAAATTCCCATTATTAAAGATGAGCTTGTTCAAGTACTTTATAAAGCAGAAATGGTCATTATAAAAGTGGTTAAGTAATGTAGATTATGTTGGATACATATTAAATAGTGACAGTATTTTTTGTTTTGAAATACTAATGTTCATAATATACTAAAAAGTAGATCCTTTGCAACTACTTAAACTTATGATATCAACTTAAAAATGTACAAAACACCTAAATGTATTTACTACCTATATCTCATTGAGTCCATTTAATCTCTTCCTACATCCTAAGCAACTCACTCCCTTTTAATCTTAGTCTACTGTCTTATCATCTTCTCTTTCCTATTTTGTTTTATAAAAGACACATTTCTGAGAATTCTATTGAGAACACAAAACAGATGCTTTCAAAGATTTTCTTTGGATTCCTTTAGTTAACTGATTTTCTTAAACAAATTTTTTTCTTTTTATCTTTAATGAACCATTTACCATTTCTTATATTACATAATATTTTCACAAGCCAATTGTTGGTTTTTTTCCTCTGTTGATTCACGTGCCTCTGATTGTCTACTTCCTCCTCAGATGTGTGATTATGTTACCTGTACATATAAGCCGTAAAATAGCTGGGATTTCCCAATGTATTTCTTCCTAACTCTGCTATATCTTTCAGGATTCTATATGTGATTCGGTTCATACAAATTCTTCCTACAGAATGGAAGACCTTTTGACTAGTATGCCTATTGGCATTAGAATATTGGAATATTGCATTGCTTTCCGTGATTTTCATGAGTGCTTCTATAATAAAGCAAATTGGAATTATTAACCAGTCACCCTGATAATCTTTAAGTGAAGGATGAGAAGCTTTCAAATGTTTACATTCATGTGGCAATCTTTTGTCTGTATAGAGTCATAAGGGGAATGGCATTGCTGGCCACACTTTTTTAAAAATAGAAACAACAGAGACCAATGACTCTCACAAGTGGCAGGAAGAGGTGTGTGGCAATGAATCCCAGCTCACAGTTCACTGAAAATCAGCATGCTATAAGATGCTGATTTCTGATTTGAGTATTTCCTCAGCCCAGCTGCTGTGTAAGAGCCTTTAATTAGAAGAAACACAATACTCTTCAAACCATGGTGTTGGCTAATATCCATTTGTATTTGGTTCTCACAAAGGTTAATATTTAATGTCATCAGAGCTCACTCTCAGCAGGGGTTGGAGGGTGGGAGAGTGGGAGGAGTGTGAGCCTAACCTCTTAGAGCCAAAATATCCCCCAGGCACAAACAAAAACACGTGTTCCGTTCCACACTAAGTTGAAGAAACATTTTCCTGTACTCAGCAAAGTTGTAAGGAAAACTAGCATAATAAGGACTGTTCTCCAAATAGTGTTGAACTGTGAAGATGGCACCTATGGCATTTTCTGCTGTCTTTCATTGACCCATACAGTTAACATGGGAACTTCCATGTAAATACAATATAACCTATCCTCACCCCCTCAAAAGTTCACTGGCCTGTAGGTAGACACCAGATGGAAGCTAGGCCAGTCTAGGGTCCCATCTCTCCTGCTTCAGCTGATGGTTCCAGGCTGAACACCTGCACCTGTGCCAGTAAGTTCCACCTTGCACATTTGGACTTGAGACTGAAGGAGTTAGATCAGTCTCTTCTCAGTGGTAAAGAAGGAAGCTCATGCCATTGTTTCTGCCACATGGAGAAAATCAGGCAGCACCAATGGAGATGGTTCTGGTTGTGATGGGAACTATCTGCATCTTGACCACTTGTACAATTAGAGTCTAACTCTTCCTTGGATTCCCTGAGAGAACCAAGGATCTTTAAAATGTATCCCTAAGTGTGATCAAAATAGCTTGAATTTGGTGTCTGGATTTATATACAGCGGGTTCCTGACTTGAAAAAGCAGGATTATCAGACCTGACCACAAATGAGTTGCCAGACTTTATTTTTATGAACTAGAAAACTGCATCATTCCTCTTGGCCATCAAATCTTTCCTTTTGCCCTCTCCTTATAGTTTTCTGTTTTGCTCCACTTGGGGTTAGAAAATTCTTCTTTCAAAATGGCTTTTTGTGAACAGTGATTGCTCTGAGGGTTTATCTAGATAGGACTGTTTCCATATGCACATTGCTCGATTGATAAATGCAGTAAAATATCCAGCACTGTGCATTTTATTGCCAAAATTCTCTTAGAAATGGAAACCAGAACAGCTTTTTTTTTTGAAGATAGGCTATGTGCCAAGATTTTGTTCACTTAAGGAAGAATATATGAAGTAAAATAAATGAAAGAAAAGCAAGTCATGTCCCCAAGGAGAATTGTGCACCGCTACACAGGGACAGAGAGCAAGGCCACCACACAGCATGAGCAGATCTCAACAAGAAGGCTAGGGAATCACCATTCCTGCCCTAAAGGTGGAAGTCACGTGCATGTGCATCCCTGTAATAGGAAGGGATGGTGTGTGTGTGTGTGTGTGTGTGTGTGTGTGTGTGTGTGTGTGTGTTCAGTCTCTCAAGCAATTGAGATGATGAGTAAAAAGAGAAATTTCCCCCAGGGAGATGCACCAAGTGGGAGGAGGAGTGGAAGTCCATAGTTACCCGCATTCCAGCTTTGGCATAGCTACTCTTCAATATCCTTCTTGCCTTGCCTTTTCAGCCTCCATTCTCAATTCTATGCCAAGGTCACCCTCATGCATACACACTATGGAGAAGGAATCCTTTCTTGGGGATTCTTTCATGTTCAAAGGAACACCTGCTAGAAATGTAGTTCTCTTGAAAGGCAGACAAGGAACAGAAGAGGGTGGCCCTTTGCACCATGCCTTCTGAATCGAGCAGGTGCTGAGATTGCCTTCTCCATCTCCCATTTGAGACACATATACTTAAAGCTTTCCTGCTCCTGTTCTGTACACAGGTGCTGGTTAGGTTTCACCCTCTGAGAGTTGCTCACATTCACCTGGAAATAAATATCAGTCCCTGGGCTCACAGCCCTGAAGCCTAGGCACTAGGATGTCAGACCCTTTCTCCATCCTTTTCTTTTCATTTCTTATGTTTATCCAGAAGATTCTGCTCTTGCTGCAGTTGTTGATTGCAACTTCTAGCACGTGGAATTAATTAATTGCCAATTTGGTCCAAGCAAACAGCCTATATGTTTTATATTCTCCTCCTTTCTAGTTATTTAAGCAGAGGAAATCAAGGAATGAGGCATCGAGGAATAATTAGTTATTCCACACAAAAAATGGACAGTCCCAGCCATGTATTGGACTCGAGCAGAAGTTTGGCATTGCTAATTATAGAACAAGAACTCAGGAGCTGAACCCCATCGACCCAGTGAGTATTTGGGATAAGTTAGTAGAGCATGCCCAGAAATCATGTTAAGAAAATACCTCCTAAAGTTTGTTAGTCTAGGAATCCTCTGTCCAGAAAGTTTCTAACAACAAGAACCAGAACAAGAGGCCACAGATGACCAGAAAGGGCAATTCTTAAAGGAGCTTTTAGTTTGCCATATTCGTCAGTTCTGGTAGTTAAATGAAGGAAAAAGATGAGTAGAACAGGGTTTAGCCTCGCTATAGGCTCCAGCAAAGTTACAGATGTGGTACATGTCCCCGCATGAGCATTGTAGCATAATATATATGATTTGAGATAGGGAGTAAGAAATGACTTCAATTGGGGCTTCACTTAGGAAAGGTCTCAATCATCCATTTGAAAAACATCGGCCAATACTGGATGAACAAGTTGGCCTGGACACAATTTCTTCTGAAGAGCTGAAATATTCTGGGAATGGAGTTCAGTAGTCCTATCAATCAGCACCACAAAACTGCAAATTTGTAAAGACTGAGTTGGCATGCAAAAGTTCAGTTCCAAGAGTTCTTCTTATGAAAAAAGACGGGCTGTGCGTGACACATGCTCTACAGCAGTGGCAGTCCCAGGCCCCGACTCCAGGTGTGCAAGTGAGCAGCTAACTCTGGAAACCTCACACTTTTGTCAGGCACAGCAGCGTACATGGGGAAGGATTAGCTACAATTAAAAACTTCTTTAAAAAGCCGAACTGAGGGACGCCTGGGGGGCTCCGTCGATTCAGTGTTGGCTCAGGTCATGATCAAGCAGTTCTTGAGTTTGATCCCCACATCGGACTCGCTGCTGTTGGCACAGATCTGCTTTGGATTCTCTGTCCCCCTCCTTCCCTGCCCCCCCACCCCCCCCAAAATAAATAAACATTAAAAGAAAAAAAGTAGAGCTGAGCAGTGGGGATCCTGACCAGAAACATCATTTACTCCTCTAACACTATTCTCTTAAGCATAAGAGGAGGGGATTGAGTTAAGTGATCTCTCAGGGCCCTTTCTGAGAGGAAAAATCAAGACTACTCTATTATTATTTAATAGATTTTAGGGAACTCAGTGGCATATAAGTTTTTTAACTTACTTCTGTGATAAATGACATACTCGAAACATTATTAGTACAATAATCAGATGCCAGACAGCGCACCACATAGTCCTAGTATTTTCCCTTGAGTCTTAAAAGTACTGACTGGTGCAGTAGAGATGATCAGTGTGTGAGGTAGGTCTGTTATGGAAATGGTACGGATGTTTTAGACAGCCTTGTTCATGACAAGGTGCACACTTTGGTCACATGTCGTATACTGGCTCTTAGCCAGAAAAAAAATTTTTTAGCTCAAAATAAGGGATATTACAAAGATTAATTTAATACTCTAGCACTTCAAAGTCAGTACCTTAGGGATTAGGAGATGAGTATTGAAGTACACAGTTGCCCCCTGAATCACTTGTGTATAGGAGAACTGTATGAGTGTCTATGGCAGGCAGCTTCTGCATATGTTCGCCAACAAAAACACAAGTGCTAAATTCACACTCAGTTTGGGCTTTTAAAAGAAATTCAAGACTTATTTAGAAAGAGAGGAAGAACTACTACCTAATAGTTATGAAAAAGTGGACATAATCAACAAAACCAAAAGCTGATTCTTTAAAAAAAATCAGTAAACCAGGCTCAGTAAGAAAAAAGGAATCACAAATTACTAACACCAGATATGAAAAGAGGGAACATCACTACATCTATGGAAATTGAAAGGATAATAAAAATAATACTGTGAACAATTCTATGCTCAGAAATTTGATAGCCTACATGAAATGGATGAATATCTTGAAAGACAAATCTGACAAAACTCACACAAAAAGAAACAGACTATCAGAGTGGGCCTGGATGAGAGAAATTGAACCAATATCTAATAACTTATGTTTTCAAGCCCAGAAGGGAAATCTTTTCATTTTAAATCCTCTACAAAGAGAATTTTTTAATTAACTAAAATTGATTAATTAATTAATGAGGTTGCTCTTTCTGGTGTGGTCAGACCCATCCTAAGACTCTTAGGTGTGGCCAGCTGAGGGGGGAGAGAAAGGAGATGGAAGAAGAGGAGGAGGAGGAGGAGGAGAAAGAAGAGATGGGAGGAGATGGGAAAGGAAGGAACAGGACAGGACAGGTCAGGAAAAGAAGTTTTTTTTTTTTTTTTAAGGTGATTCATTCCCCAAGCCCATGACCACTACCTAGTAAGAACTGCCAAGATAAAAAGCTTCTGCAAGGCAAAGGAAACAATCAAGAAAACTAATAGGCAACCAACAGAATGGGAAAAGATAGTTGCAAATGACATATCAGATAAAGGGCTAGTATCCAAAATCTACAAGGAACTCACCAAACTCCACACCCACAAAACAAATAACACAGTGAAGAAATGGGTAGAAAACATGAACAGACACTTCTCCAAAGAAGACATCCAGATGGCCTACAGGCACATGAAAAGATGCTCAAGATCACTCATCATCAGGGAAACACAAATCAAAACCACACTGAGATACCACCTCACGCCAGTCAGAGTGGCTAAAATGAACAAATCAAGAGACTATAGATGCTGGCGAGGGTGTGGAGAGATGGGCACCCTCCTACACTGCTGGTGGGAATGTAAACTGGTGCAGCCGCTCTGGAAAACAGTGTGGTGGTTCCTCAAAAACCATCCATAGAACTCCCCTATGACCCAGCAATAGCACTGCTAGGGATTTACCCAAGGGATACAGAAATGCTGAGGCATAGGAGCACATGTACCCCAATGTTCATAGCAGCAATGTCAACCAT
>NC_043714.1:39911585-39915840 GCF_006229205.1 Suricata suricatta
AAACTTGAGAGACTATTGAATGCTGAAAATGAACTGAGGGTTGAAGGGAAAGGGGGAGGGGGGGAAAGAGGTGGTGGTGATGGAGGAGGGCACTTATGGGGAAGAACACTGGGTGTTGTATGGAAATCAATTTGACAATAAAATATTTTAAAAAAAGAAAAGAAAAAATAAACATTAACTTAAAAGACTGCACTTGGAAAATAAATCTTCATTTCTGTAAATGAAAAAAAACCTGCCATTTACTTTATTTTTCTCATTAATCAGCCTGTTGGCTTCTTAAACTCTATAGCTACCCTAAAAGATGTTCAGGGCTTTGTAGATGAGGAAACAGAGAATCAAGGCTGCCAAGTAAATGGTCCTACATCCCCCAAGACAGCAAAAAAGACTCAGGGGCCAGAAGCCAGGTCTTCTGTCCCCACATTCCTGTTCTTTCCAATACAACTTACAGGCTCTGTTTTTCACATGTAGGTCAGTCAGGGCAGTCTTCTTTTTATTCCAACTCTGCAAATTCTGGACCTTCCTAAAGTGCTCAGAACAGTCCCTTTCTTACTCTGTCCATTAAGTTCTTAGACTTCTCCTAAAGTTTTGTGATAAATCAAAGAGATGCACATCAGCAACTTTGGAACCTGTGGACAACAACCTTGAACCGAAATTTGTCAAAGGGATATGCAAACTTTTGCTTTCTTCTGGAATTTTTTCATAATGAGGCAGTCACATGTCTCTTAGATTCTTCCTTCCCAGCCCACCACCACTGCCTATTGGTGAAATTAGCATGTGTATCAAAGAGCTAACAAGGGATCTTTGAGACTGGCCTCACTTCCTTCAAGCGAGGGGTTAATGGGCTTGTCACTGTGGGCTAGGGAGGCTAGTGGGCCAGATGCAAGGCATTTTGATCCCACTTTACACTCTGCCTTACATCCAATGCCAGGGATTGTGCTTTTTGCCCATTGTTCTAATAAAACTCTAACAACTAGCAGCTCTTTATCTAATTCTTATCGAACATTTACTGGGAAAAATAACAAAGAATAAAACTAACCTTGGCTAAAAATGTATGTGGTGAAATTTATCATAGATGAAAAACTGAACCATTTAACATAGGAGACAGGGTTGGCAGAAATAATTATTCAAACAAAACCAACAGTATCTAAAATTGCACATGATTTAAAATGCTTATTAGCTGAAAGTAGAAGGAAGAATCGAATCTTAACATATTTATAAAATTTGACCTGAGAAATAAGCTTGGTAGAAATAATTTCAGCAAAGGAAAACTCAATGACACAATGTACAACCAGGTAAAAGGTGAGTCAAAATAAATGATGCAGACCTGAAAATTAGTTGATCCTAATGATAATTCTCTTGTTCAAACAAATAAAAAAGTAAAAATGGTTGAACCATTTATGGAAATGTTATCAAAGAACTGAATTGATTGAACAAAGGCTGGTCCTATTTTTTTTAAAGGCATTTCAATAAAAATCCATCAATTTTGATGTGATCCTTATTAAATAAATATTTGTGTTTAGAAGAAGGGATGAAATGTCTGTGGAGTTAACAGGGTCAAAATACTATTTGCTCTTTGATTCCTTTTGGTAGGAATGATGTAAAATTACATAAGCATTAACTTTAGCAAATGCAAGTAGTTGCTATTGAGAAGAGAATCAATATCTATGGAAAAGTTGCCAAGCAGATGCTTTGGATTTGGTTCACATATCACCTTGAATGTAGGAAGAGGTGTCTAATCTAACTTTGCAGGTCCTGCTTGGACTTGTCTTGGGCCTGTTGACCTCGAAGCAGAAAAGAGCAGGCAGTGAGTGAAGTAGCTGGAGCCTCCTTACCCCACAGGTTCATAGAGGGTTCTTTCAAGGCCCCACCTGATCTAGATCCCTTCCTTCTATGACCTTAACTCCCCCCCCTGCCCACCCCCCCACATTCTTTCTTGGCCACATCTGTGGCAGAGTAGAGTTGAGGGAGCCGGATGGAATGGAAAAGAGATGTTAAGTAGTTCTGGTCTAAGTCAAACATGAGTCAGCATCTATGTACCTGATTTTGAGACTCTACATAACAGGGAGGCATCTGCTAGCTATTAGAACTAAGTTCCTGTCCTGAAACTCAGATGAACCCACTCTTGCTCCTGCTATTTTGACATCACTATGGTTATCATCTCTTCCTACCTAAATTAATTCTTAACACACACTGATCAGAGTCTGCCCCCAACTCTGTCCCATGTTAGGGGCAGCCACCTGCTACCAAGCTAACCTGGGCTGACTACTAGAATGGCTGTCTATCACAAGGCTCCCCCTGTCAGAGGAAACCCGTGTTTTTGCTCTGGTCCATCTCTGTTTGCTTAATCTATGACCATCATCTCCAGGTAATATGTTCCGTCTATACAACCAAACTTCTATTACCTGCTCTTAGGTCTGCCTCCACTGCAGGCACCTGTCCCAAGGCAGTGGATGTGTCTGATTCAAAGTCTAAATGCTCCCAGTCAGCCCCATCCCTGCTCTTTCTCTGTCCAGCTGTAACAAGATGAGCCCCAGGCAGACCTCCTTCTTAGAATAACATTTGCTGTGAAGCCCATTCTAAGTCATCCAGGCAGGTGTCCAGCAAGCCCAGATGGACATTTGGTGATATAGAAGTGGCTATGAAATTTCTGTCAAAGATCTCTGGATTGAGTTCAGGACAAGGGGAAACTACACATTACAGGTGTTAGAGGTCAGCAACAAATTCCCACCAAACACCCACTGCATCCAGACAATGCCTCAGCACCAACTCTTTCCATTTCTTTTTTTTTTTATGTTTATTTTTGAGTGGGAAAAAGAGAGAGAGAGAGAGTGAGAGAGTGTGTGTGTGTGAGTGGGGGAGGGGCCAGAATCTGAAGCAGGCTCCAGGCTCTGAGCCGTCAGCACAGAGCCAGATGCAGGGCTCGAACCCACAAACCATGAGATCATGACTTGATCCAATGCCGGATGATTAACCAAATGAGCCACCCAGGCACCCCCAATCCTTTCTTCTTTCAAGCAAAACAGAATTGTTCTCCTCTGGCATCCCTCCTCCTACCCCATCTATTCCTTCTCTCGTAATTCCAGTCATATTCACAATTGGCTTCCTGTTGAATTCCATTCACATCTCTCAGTCCCAATTTACCTGGCAATTCTAAACCCACAAATTGTTCTATAGAGTTAGCTTTCCAACCGAGTTTTGGATTTCACAATTAATAGACATGTTACAAAACAAAAATAAAACAGAATATCACACTGGGTTAAAGCCATCTCGTGGATCTTTTTGTTGTTGTTTTCACCAGAAGTGGGGATTTGTGATATAAGCAGCTGCTACAAACCAAACAAATGACAGGACTCGACTCAGAGTTTGAGCCTATCCAGGGGCTGAATTATGTTTGCTTTGAGGTTTTGTGAAAGGTCATGAGGCCTAACAAAGTTCAGATGAAACTTGGCTGTTTCTCCGTTAGGCTCTGGCTCCCAACTTGTGACGTTTCATGTGGTTTGGAGTTTTCAAACACAGCGCTTTGCACAGTGCTAATAAATGATTCTTTCTCAGCATGGAAAGCAATTAAACGTATGGCCTCTTGGGTTTCAGTCTTAGAATCAGTATTTATTTATTAGGAGCCGGGAGAAGGGCTAAACGGCCTAGAAGAATGATCGTGCATAATGAGGTGGGCAAATTTGCTAAAGACACCACATTTTCGATGACTGGAGGCCTGAAATGCAGGAGAGGAACTCCTGAGGAACCAATAAAATCAGTCCACTGGGAAACTCGCTAATGAATGGAATTTAGCATCAGCCTACAAGGAACACATTAGAACTGCTTGCAAAGCCCCAGGGAAGGCCACATGAACGGGCCACAGCACCATCTGTCTCCAGCCTGCACTGGCCACTCTGAGAGGGTCCTATGAGCTTTCCAGTACATGGAGCTTCCTCTGTGAGCAAACCTCTCCTCAGAAGTCAGCTTGGATTCCTCCGACTCACATTAGAAGCAGGGCTGGGGAATGCCTCCCAATCAGTCTCCCTCTGGCTGGTCCCTTTTCAATAAGAGGATGCGTTCATTTGCAAGGGCTGCCAAACAAAGAACTTTATTTTCTCACAGTTCTGGAGGCCGTGAGTCTGAGATGGAGGTGGCAACAGGATGGGTTTCTCCTGAGGTTTCTTTTCTTGGCTTGTAGCTGGTCACATCTCCCTGTGTCTTTCATGTAGTCTTTCATCTGTATGTGTCTGTCTTCTGATCTCTTCTTTTTTTTTTTTTT
>NC_043714.1:39915940-39925511 GCF_006229205.1 Suricata suricatta
TAGATTTTGGATACTAGCCCTTTATCTGATATGTCATTTGCAACTATCTTTTCCCATTCTGTTGGTTGCCTATTAGTTTTCTTGATTGTTTCCTTTGCAGTGCAGAAGCTTTTTATCTTGATGAGGTCCCAAGAATTCAGTGATCTCTTCTTATAAGAACACAGTCATATTTGATTAGGACCCATCCATACAGTGTCACTTTACCTTAATGACTTCTGAAAACCCTGTCTCCAAATACAGCCAATTCTGAGATACTGAATGTCAACATCTAAGGTTGACCTAATATCTGAAGTTAGGATGTCAACATATGAATTGAGAGGGAGCACAATTCAGGCCTTCAACAGGGAGCATTACACACTTCAGTGATATCATCTGTCCAAGCTGCACAACTCCCCAGCTTCTAACTGAGTGATGGATTAAGACAAGGCTTTGACTGATGGATAGCTCATATTCTCTTTGTATCTCATCCTTTGACTATGTTTACCCAACTTGAGCAAACCCAAAAGAGAGAAAGCGAAACTGCAATGTAGCAGACCTAAATGTGCAGGAGGAAACCATGTGTATGCGTACTTATTTTTAAGGACAATTGTCTGCTTATGGGGACTTGGTGAACTAGAATAAGTCTATAAAGACCATTCTCCAAATAATTCCCATTGAGCCCAAGGCATTCACTTATGGCTTTCATGAAAATCGACTGAGCACATAAGAGTCACTGGAAGGTACAGCTATGCTCTGTTAGGGCTTACATTTTAGTGGAATATTCTGACAATCAATAAATAATTTGATAAATAAGGCATCCAGGTACCCAACAATGATTGGCAGATTGACTGCATTAATGGTGCCACTTCTTTATCTGCTCTTCTACTCACATCACTTGCTATGTGGCTTTGCAGTTTCTCCCATCAAGAGTCAGTCTATTGGGTCACATAACTCACTTTGACCAAGAGGAAGGTGGTAATTGTGACACAAGCAGGAGCTTGGTCAAGAATCTGCACATCTGGGTCTGCTCTTGCACCTGAGTCATTGTACTTAGAATCACCTTGGGGTAGCCTACTAGAGAGGTGGGGGAAATGGGATTACAAGCTGCATCACAAACCATTTGAGTGCCAGCCAATCCCCAGATGCATGAGTCCTCAGCCAACAGGCTACATGGTCCCCGTATGTGAGCAAGCCCAGCTAAGACCAGAAAAAGTCCCCAGACTAAATTACCAACGTATACACTTCTGAGGTAAACAAATACTTTTTGTTTGAAGCCTCAGAGTCTGGAATCAGTTTGTAACATGGCATAATTATGGCAATAGCTAACCAATCAAGGTACTGAAGTCTCCCAGTAAATCTAAACATTATCTGAAAGAGGTAGCACATTAAGACATTATTGGCCATTAACACCTTGAATGACAGTGTATAAAATCAACTTGTCAAGGCTCTGAGAGATGAGATAAAGTCAAGATGGGGGCTAGATAAAGTCTTTTTATGGGATAAAAGTCATATACAAAATGGAATGGTAAACAAACTCACAGAAAGATTCAAAGCCTGTTATAATACTTCTGGGGGCTCTCTGTGACCTTCAGTACAATTCAGATTCTTTATTCACAACATACAAAATCTTTCTGTCTGGTCCCTATAGTTTACCCTCCAGATCTACTCTCTTGTAAGTCACAGCGGACTCAGAGTCTGTGTCCACCAGATTCCTTGTCTCCTGGCTTCTAGTGATTTTGCCTGTGAAAGGCAAGAGCAATAGGTTGAAAGATGGGAAGATAAAGAAATTAGAGTTTGTTTGCCTCTGACCCATTTCCTGCTGGGCTGTAGTTTGGCCATGGCTGTTTTTATGCTGCTTTGCTTTGCTTTGCTTTGCTTTGCTTTGCTTTGCTTTGCTTCTCTTTTCTAGGAGGTGGTCCCTTCCTAAAGTCATAACTCTTGCTATTTCCCAGTGACTCCTTCTCATTGTCCCCAGGTCTAGGAGATGGTAACACCTTTGGCTGCTGCTAGTCCCAGTGTATTTCATCACCCCGTGTTGCTTTCCCTTAACCCAAAGGACCCCTCATTCAAACATTGTAAAAGGTCTCTTCCGTTGCCCCCTTGAGAGTGCTATATGTTTCCTGCCAGGACCTCCCAGGGCACAACTCTTCTAGTCTTTCATATCCTGCCCACTCTTCTCCCTAGACCCTATACTTTAGCACAGTTTCATCCACTGTCCTGCTGCCATGACTTTGCTTCTCCTGTACCCTTTCCCTCTTCTTAGAATGCTTTTCTTGACCACAGAGCAAAAAATCTGAACTCAAAAGTCACCTTTTCCAGGAAGACTTCCTCCCTGCTGCCCCACCATCCGCCACTTCTCTGATACTGGATTAGGCTCTTCTGACGTGCTCTCACAGTTGTCTCCCCTTCTTTCCATTAGGGCACCAATATTAATGCTTAATGCTCATCTATGCACATGTCTAAATCGCAGAAAAATGGCCTCCCAAAGATGTCCACATCCTAAGTCCCAGAAGCTATAATTAGGTTATGTTACATAGCAAGGGGGGAATTAAGTTTGCTAATCAGCTAATCAGGATTAAGACGAGGTAATCCTGGATTACCTAGATGGGCTTGATGTAATCACAACTGTCCTTACAACTGGAAGCAGAAGGCGGAAGAGTGAGAACCAGCAAAATGGCAATGGGAGAAAGATGTCACTGGCCACTATCTTTGAAGACAAAGGAAGAGTCCATAAGCCAAGGAATACCAGCAGCCTTTAGAAGCTGGAAAAGGCAAGGAAACAGATTCTCTCCTAGAGACTCCACAAGGAACACAGCCTGCCAGCTTCTTTGATTTTAATCCAATGAGAGTCATTTTGGACTTCTTACCTTCAGAACTGCAAGATGACAAAATGTGCTGTTTAAGCAACTATGTTTGTGGTAATTTGTTACAGACCCAATAAGAAATGAATATAATTAATTGTGAGGGTCAGATCCAAGAGGGTAGTGTTCATGTCTTTGGTTTGCATGTTTCAAGCTCCTCTCACAAAACTTGTCTTAGAGTAGTTCTCAGATATATTTGTGAAAGAAAAGATAGGATACAGAATTATCTGGCCCACCCATATTTTCCAGATCTTCCTGGGTCTGTGGTTCACATAGTAATCGTTTATGAAGGAAGAGATCTCCATTTGCCTATAGAATAAAAAAGTGCATTGGTTATCAATCTACTACGTAATCATTCAGAAAAATAATTGAGCCAGTTGCCAAAGAGTGAGAGTATGCAAGAATGTGAAGGCACACACAGTATCCTCCCTTGTAGGGGAGCAGCTGTGGTAACTAACAGTGAACTGCCTAAGGACATGCCCAGCTCCCCAGATGGGCAGGGAAAGAACACATTGTTCCTTCTCTTGGAGCAGCTGGCCCTGGTTTTGGCTGGATCTGGATTCCTGGGCACTGGTTGCTATAGTTTGGCAAGAGCCACCTTCCAGCCCTGCATTTCCAGAAGAGCTGTTGTATTACTAATCTGGAGCAGACGCCTCCTATCATCACCACAATCTTATTCTTACAGCAGCAGTAACAGACAAGCTGCAAATCCACAACCTGTTCATGAAATGAGAGCTGGTGACTTGGTTGAAAGTGTCTTTAACAATTCTCCCTACCCACTGCAAACACTGGAATAGAAGGCCAAAGCCCTGGGTCTGGCTCTGCCTTTAGTCATCCATGTGACCTTGATTAAGTCACCTCCCATTGCTCACCTAAGAAGTGAGAAGAGGTAAGGGAACCTGGGTGGCTCAGTCAGTTAAGCATCTGACTTCAGTTCATGTCATGATCTCATGGTTTGTAGGTTCGAGCCCACATCTGGCTCTGTGCTGACAGCTCGGAGCTCGGAGCCTGGAGCTTGCTTTGCATTCTGTGTCCCTCTCTCTTTTCCTTTCTTTCTCTCTCTCCTTCTCAAAAATAAACATTTAAAAAAAATTTTTTAAGTGGAAGGGATCCACTGTGGTCACTGCAAGCTATTGCATTCTGAGTCTATGACAGTTACATAATTCCCAAACTCATTTCGGCTTGGAAAATGACAGTGACAAACTGTCCCCAATAAAGAGAGCGTTTCATTAGGACAGAAGAGCTACAGCCTGAAAAAAGAAGACAAAAAGGAAGAATGAAAGGAAGGAGGAAAAAAGGGAGTGAGAGGGAAAGAGAAAAAGATGAAAAGGGAGGAAGGCAAGGAAAAGAGTGAGGGAGGGGTAAAGGAAAGGAGGGGAGAGAATTTATTGGGTTTCTGACAGGTACTAGCTTCTGTCACCTGCTTAAGCTCACCCACATCCCAAGCCAGACCCTCACAAAGCTTTCCACCAAAGTTTCTCTGCCCTCAGAAGAGTGACAAGGATCCCTGGGAATCTAGTCTATGGCAAGTGGGAAGCCTGAAATCTCACTTAATCTTTAAAATTAACATGAATCTTGTGTTCTAGTCCATAAGCAGGGGCTTTGTCTCTGCTGTGGAGTAAAACTGTCGCAACAGGAAGATGCAACATTTTAATGAATCCTGTGGGATGCAAACCCCCAGTCCACTTCTGTGTCTCTGGGAGATGGAGTTCTCCAGTTTTGGATGCACGGACCTGGGGACTGAAAGATAGGACCTATTCCCCAGCTCCATCCAGGTCACAAGAAGCCTCAGAGGTTACCCAGTTTATTACAGCCAGAGAAATCAAGCAAATAAAATAAAAATCAACTAGCTCAGAAATGTTTGTCTCCAGAAAATTGGGATGATAGGTTTACCAGGACAGCCCTGCCTTCCTGACAGTCAGTGCCAGAAGATGCTGTCTCTGTTTATTACTGTCTATGGCAGATGGACACATTAGTACTCTGTAGCATTGTCAGCAAGCTGTTAAGGAAGATTCGGGGGTGTTTATTTTCAAAAGCAGTAGAAATCGGGGGCAAAAGTCCCAGGGAATAGAGATCACATTCTTGGGGTTAAGCAAGAAGCCCTAGCCAAAAATAAGGTCTTAGCCGCCAGCAGGAGGGGGACCAGCTGAAACTTAGCCATGGACCCATCAGAGTAGGGAATCGACCCCATGTGAGCGTTCCTGGAAGGCCAGCCAGGGCCAAGTTGAGATGCAAAGGCATTGTGGTGAGTACAGCAAGCCCTGCAGATGACCTGCAGGCTGCTGTAAGGTGAAAATGAGCTAGTACATGCCTGACACATAATAAGGACAAACATTTGCTAGTATTATTTTTATTCAGGAGTGAGGTCACCTGCCCCGGTGGCATAATCAACCATCAGGAGAGAAATCCAAAATCATTCATTGGGATGGAGACAGAGAAAGTTGGAACAGACCCAGAGTCCAACAGGTCTTATTGAAGCTGCTGGAAAAAGACTCAGAAAGGGACTTTTTTTCCTGGGCTAATAGGAGTTAAGACTTGAGGGATTCAAAGAGATGTTGGGTACAAAGAGATGGAACATCACAGCACTAGAATTGGCAAGAGGAGCAAGTAATGGGAAACGGGGTAGGGAAATATGATGTAGGACTTAGGCACATGGACATAGGTTTGAATCCTGACCACCACATCTGGTTGTGTGATTTTTGGCAAGCCGTATAAGCTCTCTGAGCCTCTGTTCATCCTCTTTAAAATGAGGATAATTAGAGTACCTCTCCCACAGGATTGTGTGAGATTCAAGTGAGATAATTCTTGGGACCTAATAAATGCTCAATAATGTTAGCTTTTCTTACTGTTAGCAATTACATAACAGTAAATGGTGCTTTGTCTATATTAAGGTTAAGAAATTGAGTAGGGAGAAAAAAGTGCTGGGTAGAAGAAATGCTTCTTCAGTGTCCCCAGCTCTAATTTTGGAAGAGTGAAGACTTAAAAAAAAAGGAAGATGAGGAAAAGTGAGGAGTGAGGAATAGGAGGGTCAAGGAAAGAGGAAGAGAGGAAGAGGGAGAGAGAGAAGAAGAAGGAGAAAGAAGAAAGGAGGAGTGGGTGGGAAAAGAGGAAGAGGAAAAAGAAAAAGTGGCGGTGGAGGAGAAGATGAAGAGGAAGAAAGGAGGAAAAAAAGGTCAAGGAAGAATAGTCCTGGAAATTATCAATAAGGATTTAACATGACAACATTGCAAAACAAATCATCAGTTGACCCCTTCTTTTCACTGCCCTCACTCTTCAGCTCATTCCTTAAATGTTCCAGGTCTCCAGAATGCTGCCTCTGATCCAGTTCTCTTCTCCCTTTATTAGATCTTGTTGAGCAACATCACCATTCCTCTGGCTTCACTTACTACCCATTCTCTAATCCTCAAACATTTATTTCCAGCCTGAATATCTCTCGTAACCTTCAAATTCTTATTTCCAGCCACCAACTAAATATACCTATACCTGGATAAATCCAAGTCAACACATACAAAACACATCTTGCATCTCCCCATAAGAGACTTCCCCCTTGAGGTTGAGGACACCCATCCCTTCAAGTCAGAAATGTGGGAATCATGCAAGACTTCTTTCTCATCCTTGCTGTGACATTTACCCTGCATTAGCTTTTCTTGAAATCTGTTTCGACTTTTCTTGTGTTTGCTGCCTCATTTCAAGCCCTCAGCCCTCTACTAGACCCTGGGAACAATCACCAAACCTGTCTTTCTGCCACCACACCTATTCCCATTCAATCCATCCTCTATAATCAAGGCAAATGTGATGTGGTCCATGACAGTCCCTGGAAAGTATTTCAAGGACCCTCTTCTAGTGTACAGTATAAAAATATAAATTCCTTAGTCTAATATACAATACTCTTTGCCTGACACCTGCCTATTTTTCCACCTTCATCCATATTCCTTTTCTCTATTCACCAGCTTGTATGCACGTATCTTAAATTCCATCCTGACTAAACTACTTATTTAAAGATATTCTTCCTTCTGTTGGAAAAGTCCCAATTATTCCATCTGCATGGCAAACTCCTGGCCAACCTCAAGACTTTGCTCAACTATTACCTACTATGGGAAGCCTTCTCTAACTTTGCTTTGTGAACAATTAAGCATTCCTATTCCACATTTTTTTCTGTAACTCTGCCATGGTATTTAATATACTATGTGATTATTTGGTTAAAATATGTGCCTTTCCAACTGGACTGAGAGCCCCTAGAGGGCAGGGATTGTGTTGTATTAATCACTGTATCCCCAGTACCTAATAACATGGCTGGAACAGAGTGGTAATTAGTAATGATTTGTTACATGTGTAATTGAATGAATGGATGAATGAAGAACACTTAGAACATCAATATGATTATACCTACAAACCAAATCCCAACTAACCAGAAGTTCAACAGCATTAAAACACACTAATGTTCAACTCTCTTACATTTTTAGGAAGAGGAAGATAAAGAGCTCCCTGGAAAGTACAGCAGCCACTCAGATCATGCCACCTCAGAGGTGGTGTCTAATGAGGGGATTATAGGCCATCCAGGATCCAATTCTGAAATTCCACTTGGTCTCAGGCTTGGCACTTAGGCTTGGGAGAATGCCAACTTATTAATTAACCATAAAAATATAACTGCCAAAGACTTTAATTGCCAGCTTTCTGTAGTCAGCACTTTTTTAGGAGGAGAATATATGGGGAAAACAAGGTTATAATCAGAAGGTTGGCTTGATAAGCATGGAGTAAGCAAGGGGTCAGCTCAATTTACTCATCCATCCAACCACTTAGCACAGTATTTCTATTCTTGTTGAGCAGATAGAAATGGGCCCACAGAAGAGCACTGGGTGTTGTATGGAAAACAATTTGACAATAAAATATTATGGGGAAAAAAGTGAGTGAATAAATAAAATATTTGACTGATGTGTAAAAAAAAAAAAAAAAAAAAAAGAAAGAAAGAAAAGAAATGGGCCCACAGACCAGCCAGAGTGCTGCCTTCTCCAGACAGTGATAGAAATGCTCTGAAAAATTCTACCTCTTTAGCTTCTTATTTTCTAGACTTTATACAGTCAATCCCATTGTATTGACTGGGAAGACACAACTGACCAAGTGTTGATTTTAGACAAGACTAGTAAAGTCACATACACTCCTGAAGCTACTCTTAGGTTAAACATATTAGCCATCTATGTTCAAATTACTGGTTAAAGAAAGTTTATTTTTTCAGAAGGCTGATCTCACACAAATTAAGTTTTCTAAACTTTGAGGAGGGAGCAGGGGGCTTACTGTTACACCTTTGTGCTGAATTTAACTTTTTTTAGTGAAATCCAGTCTAGATTGTTAAAGTTTACTCTAGTGACAAGTGTTTGACACAGACTGGGAGGCTAAATAGAAAAAGAAGATACTAGTTAGTAGTAAAAATAAAAATGTAGCTGATGCCTTCCTCTTGTTATTTATCAGGGGCTGAGCTATAGCATGAGAAGATTTAAAATCTTCTAAAAAGATGAGCTCACCCCAGTAGACCATGATTTGGCAGTCTCTTCTCCTGGAGGTATCTGTCTTTTCCACAGCGTCACATGAAACTGTTTCTGGAGCTGGGTTGGAGGAGACGAGCTGGTTTGGACTAGAGAAAGGTAGGCAGCATCTTACAAGAGGATCTGGAGGGCTTGGCGGGGGGACAGGACCATTGTGAAGGGGAAGGCCCCTTGGCTGTGGCATACCTACAAGTCTCAAACATAAACATATTCGCTGAATATGCTTCACAGGGAAGCCCAAAGTTGCCCATGGTTTAAACACAGGATTAGAAGGTAGTGTTCAAAAAATGATTCCCAAAGAAAGAAAAAAAAGAAAACAAACTTGGGTCAAAGGATCCTTCCAAGAAACACAAAGCAACTTCCTCTCTCAATGAGAGATAAGATCAATAAGGAACTTTCTTACCTTGGCTTTTCTTTTTTCAAGAGTATTTTTTTTTGAAAGAGAGAGAGAGAGAGAGAGAGAGAGAGACCATGCATGTGCAGCGGAGAGGCAGAGAGAGAAAGGGAGAGAGAGAAAATCCCAGGCAGACTCCACACTGTCAGCGCAGAGCCTGATGTGGGGCTTGAACTCCCTGAGTGTGAGATCATGAC
Organism: Suricata suricatta; assembly: GCF_006229205.1. Taxonomy (NCBI): domain Eukaryota; kingdom Metazoa; phylum Chordata; class Mammalia; order Carnivora; family Herpestidae; genus Suricata; species Suricata suricatta. The sequence continues at coordinate 39,924,912 of NC_043714.1, forward strand.
CTGAGCTGAAATCAAGAGTTGGATGCTTAACCAGCTGAGCCATCCAGGCACCCCAATTTTGGCCTCCCCCTCCATTTCTAGTTTTTTCAGATGCCTATAGTCACAGGATAATCACGGCGCTTACCCAGAAGTAAAGAATGAAAGATTTTGTGTGTATATGTATGTGTTTTGGGCCTTCATATGCGATGTAAACTGCATCCTGAAAGGAACATCCCCCGGGCAAGGAATGCGGATGGCCAGACTATTTTAGGTCAATTCTTTTTTTTTTTTTTAAATAATTTATTGTCCAATTGGTTTCCATACAACACCCAGTGCTCTTCCCCACAAGCGCCCTCCTCCGTCAGCACCACCTCTTTCACCCCTCCCCCTTCCCCTTCAACCCTCAGTTCATTTTCAGTATTCAACAGTCTCTCAGGTTTTGTGTCCCTCTCTCTCCCCAACTCTCTTTCCCTCTTCCCCTCCCTCTGGTCCTCCATTAGGTTTCTCCTGTTTTCCTGTTAGACCTATGAGTGCAAACATATGGTTTCTGTCCTTCTCTGCCTGACTTGCTGCACTTAGCATGACACCCTCGAGGTCCATCCACTTTCCTACAAATGGCCA
>NC_043714.1:39925611-39938712 GCF_006229205.1 Suricata suricatta
ATCCAGGTTTTGTGGAGCCTAAATACAACTGGATATTCCACTTCGATAAAAACAATACAAAATTAGTGTTTTTATTTAATATTTAATTTTTATTTTTAAAATAAAAGATTTATCAAAAAGTTAATATTTATTTAGAATAAGAAAAGTAATTCTAACAAATCACAATCTTTAAGAGGTAACAAATACCACAGGCATCACAAAATCCAGAAAATGAACACAATATTGTTGTTATATCACATATTCCACTAAATATTATTACAGTTTATTATAATATTAATGTTAATTGATTTCTGATGATTAATTTTGGGCAATAAAGAGGCCAGACAGGTTTTAAGCAGAGGAATCACTTACTCAGGTTTACATTTTAGACCTACCCCGAGTCACAAAGGAGAAATTCTGCTCAAAACTCAGTCTTGTACACATCGTTCTTTTGTAGAGAATGTTTTGTGGCAAAACGTACTGAAATTATTACATTATGTTGTCACTTGTAAATGAAGGAAACTTGTCTTTTCCAGTGAGACATATTTAAAAATAACTTCAAAACATATCTTATTTTTCCACGGCCTTATTTAGGAAAACGTCTTTAAAAGCAGAACAGTGCAAAGTACGGCCTCCCTTACCAAGAACTGGTGAGAGGATCAAATTAGATCAAGACCCAAGTTGGCTCCAGACACAAGCCTGTGAGAGAATCCTGGCCATGAGACACAGGAGAGACATCTACTGGTGAGACTCGAGGGACAGGCCCAAGTTCTCTGAAGGCTCCTCTAAAGGGATTTTGTGTGTATCCGTGTGTATTCTGGGACTCAATGTGCCATGTGAGCTGAATCCTGAAAGGAATACTTGCGCAGCAGGGAGGGCCCAAGCCAGACCACTCCGAATCAGCAAACAGAGCCCTAGCCAGGTCCTCCCTCTGGTAGAGGCTGCTCCAGGGGAGGCTTCCACCTCTGAGAAAAGCTAGAGGAAGAGGATTTCATTCCGTGGTATCCCAGGAGCCAGAACTTCTTGGAAGACCTATGCTTCTTTCTCTGCTAGACCTTTTCCCAAAAACTCAGAATACCCCCAAAGAAAGAAAATGAAATTCATTGCAGACTTCTCTTTCCTAAAGTTGATCTTACTTTTTCAATTGGTGGCTACCTATCAGCTGTAAGCAATACCCCCTTGGAAGCTCTTTTCAATTCACTTGTGACCTGCTGTTCATGGATTTTGCAACCCTCCACCCCATTGCTAGGCATTTTCATGCAAAACTAACTGTAAGGAGAATTCTAGTTCTTTCCTTATTTCAGTCAGAAGCAGAACAGCAAGGAGATATGTATACTGCTTTTTTCTTGAATGTTGTTCATTTCTATAACTCACAACACTGGAGTTCTTTATGCCAGCTATCGCCCAAAAATCATGAGACAACCCTCTCCCCGAGGCATTTGCAGCTTCATAAACTGCATTCAAATCGGAATATTTGGATTCTTTCTATATCATTACATGCACAGAATAATGAAAGACACCTCATTGGAGAAGTGTCTGTTTAGATCTTCTACCCATTTCTTCACTGGATTATTCGTTTTTTGGGTATGGAGTTTCATGGCAGCACTTTCTACAATAGCCAAATCATGGAAAAAGCCTAAATGTCCATCACCTGATGAGTGGATCAAGAAGATGTGGTATATATACACAATGGAATATTACATGGCAATGAGAAAGAATGAAATCTGGCCATTTGTAGCAAAGTGGATGGATCTCGAGGGTGTCATGCTAAGTGAAATAAGTCAGGCGGAGAAGGACAGACACCATATGTGTGCACTCATAGGTCTAACAGGAGAAACCTAACAGAGGGCCATAGGGAGGAGAAGGGGGAAAGAGAGTTGGAGAGAGAGAGAGGGACACAAAACATGAGAGACTATTGAATACTGAAAACAAACCAAGGGCTGAAGGGGGAGGGGGAGGAGGGAAGGGGGTGATGGTCATGGAGCGGGGACACTTGTGGGGAGAAGCACTGGGTGTTACATGGAAACTAATTTGACAATAAACTATTATAAAATAAGAAAAAAGAAAGACACCTCAATATTTTCATTTCAAGGGTGAGTCCTGTTACAAAATGACATGATCTCTTCTTTGAGAAAAGAATCCATGCTCACAGTCCATGTACAGAAAATGCACAAGAAGTTATGCTATAATATTGCATAAATTTATTTTTAAAATATAGATGCTTACAGATCTCTGTTAAAACGAAGCTACTGTGTGCCACCTTGAGGAGATGATCTTGTAAGAAATGGCATCAGCAATCATTCATACTTGCTGCAAGTTTTACACATTTTACAAATTTGTCCAGAGTTTATAGCTACTTCCAAGAAAATATCAGTCTGTGCCATCAACAGAGCAAATTTAAACTGGGAGAAAATTTATTCTTCCCAGGAATCCCCTGGGAAACTGGCCAAAACTTGCAGATTAACATAAGAGTGGATTGGGGAAAGTAAAGAAAGAAATATGGTTTTATTATAAGTTGATTTAGCCCGTCTCCTTGGGCTAAATCATGATGAGTTTCATATTCTTCTTTCCCTCTTCTGTCCCTATACAGCATGATACTCCATCCATTTTTTTTCCTCCATGCACTTTTTTAATTGGCTTAGTCAAATGCCTACTTCCTGCCCAGCTCTTTCCTTGTTCAGAGAAGAGCCTTACACTATGAGAGTGGATTGTGTGGGGCAACGCATTCATTTGCCTAAAACCCACTATCTTAGTCTGTTCAGGCTCCTAAAACAAAACTATCTTAGACAGGGCCTATCTTAACCAACATTTATTTCTCACAGTTCTGGAAACTGGAAAGTCTAAGATCAAGGTGCCAGCAGATTTAGTGAGGTCCACTTCCTGGCTCACCCTCCCAAATCATCACTTCCCAGAGCCTTCCCAGAGTCTCACTTCCCAATACCATCAACTGGGGTTCAGTACTTTTTTCTTAAGGTTTATGTATTCATTTTGAAAGGGAGCGGGAAGAGACAGAAAGAGAGAGAGAATCCCAAGCAGGATCCACTCTGTAAGTGTAGAGCCTGATGCGAGGCTCAAACCCATGAACTGTGAGACCATGATTTGAGCTGAGATCAAGAATCCGGACACTGAATGGACTGAGCCACACAGGCACCCCTGGATTTCAGTTGTTTTTTTTTTTTTGAGAGAGAGACAGACAGAGACAGTGTGAGCAGGGGAGGGTCAGAGAGAGAGGGAGATACAGAGTCTGAAGCAGGCTCCAGGCTCTGAACTAGCTGTCAGCGCAGAGCCCGACGTGGGGCTCGAACCCACAAACCATGAGATCATGACCTGAGCCAAAGCCGGACGCTTTACCGACTGAGCCACCCAGGTGCCCCAAGGGTTTCAGTTCTTAACATTAATTTTGGGGGACAAAAACGTTAAGTCCATAACACCCACCAGAATCCTAGCTAGCTGACAGGGAACTTCAATGCTAAAATTTCTAAAACAGGCAACTCTGGATACAATTCACAAGTGAAAAATTAAATTCACGATGTGAGCTCAGAGAGTGCTAAGTAATTTGAAGAGAAAGGACGAAAAGGCAAGTGTACAGTGATAGGGCCTGATGTGTTAGAGAGGACAGTCAGGAGCCCTCTCCGAGTACATGGCATTTGGGCAGCGGCCAGAACATGGCTGGCTGCTGGGTGGAGAATGGACATCGAGAAGCAGGGGTTCAGTGAGGTGTCTGTTACAATAGTTCAGACCAGAGGCAAGGGTGGCTTGCCCTGGGGGATGTGGCTTGCCCTGGGGGAGAAGCTGTTTCTGAATGTATCTCAAAGTAAAGATGACAGGACTCACAGATGGTGGGGTGTGGGGTATAAGGGAAATAGAGGCAATTGAGGTCACCTTCTAGAAAAGTCATGGTACTCAACAATGTGCGGTAGCGTCTTTTCCCATAACCTCACCACAGTGATATTTTCTCCTCTTTGCCAAATTGATAAGCAAACAGTGTTCAATTGTTTTAGATTTTTTCATTACTACTGAGGTTAGATATTATTGTGTTTGCATGCCATGTGTCGATTGCTAAAAATAATATTTTAAGCTAAAATTGTCTTTTTAATAAACAGTAAGTGCTGTCTTCTCTGATAGAATGTGAGTTTCACAAAAGGGAAGGACAGAAAGATTTCATTTATTTTAGTTACCTCTCTCACTGATACCTAAAATAGTGCCTATGATATAATGATGATAAAAATTATTAACCCTTAGATACTATAATATGTGCCAGGCACTGTTCTAAGTGCTATTAATAAAACCCACTTATGGGTAAAAATAGTGAGCCACAGAGAGGTTGAGTAATTTGCCCAAAGTCACACAGCTTGTAAGTGGCAGTCCAGCTCTGTGTTCTGTGTTCTATTGCCTTCCAACAGGAAGTATCAATATATATCCGAGTATGGATTTTAATTAATTTTCCAATCTGTTAAAAGTAAATGGTAATAGGTATATTTAACCTTACATGTTTGGAAGAGAAAAATGAAAGGAATTCAGTAACAAAATAAAACGAATCTAAATTAAGCTCACTATAGAAATACAAGATATATCTACTACAAAAGAAAACTTATTTAAAATCCATTTTGTTAGTAAATTGAAAAAAGGCTTAATACAATATTTCACCCTAGGATTATGCTTCAAATTCTCAACAGTGAAATTCAGCCATGGTTAAATGAAGCACTCCCAGCTGTCTACTACCCTTGACAAAACTCAAATCCATTCCATACTCCCTGCTAATTAATCGTCCCAAACAAGGCTGAGCACACATCCCCATCTTCTCCTCGACAGTCACTCATCATAGAACAGAAATTTTCTTGTTGGAAGAAGCATGCAGAGGAAATGACCCCAGCTTTGGCTCCCAGGAGCGCTAAGTGTGAAGGTCAGCTCTTCTGGCAACCAGCAGAGTGACTGTGGGAAAATCATTTCATCCCTACCTCTCCCCCTCCCATGTCTCAGCTATAAAGAAGGAGTCACAGGCAACGAAGGGCCTGAGTAAGGCAAAGTGTGTCTGATGGTTAATTTCATGTGTCTACTTAACAGGGCCGCAAGGTGCCCAGATTATTTGGTCAAACATTATTCTGGGTGTATCTGTGATGGTGTTTCTGGCTGAGATTAGTATTTGAATCAGTAGACTGAGTAAAGCAGATTGCTCTTTCTAGTGGGCCTCATTCAATCAGATGAAGTCCTGAATGGAACAAAACTTTGACTCCCCTGAGTAGGAAAGAATTTTTCTGCCTGATGGCCTTTGACTGGATCATTGGCTTTTTTTCTGACCTTCAGACTCAGACTGAAACATTGGCTCTTCTGCACCTCAAGTCTGCCAATCTCCAGACTAGAACTACACCATTAGCTCTGCTAAGTCTCTAGCTTGTGGACTTACCTTGCCAGTCTTGGGACTTACCAGCCTCCACATCTCCTGAACCAATTCCTTATGATAAATCTGTGTTTTTGAATAGAATAGAATTAGAATAGAATAGAATAGAATAGAATAGAATAGAATAGAATAGAATAGAATAGAAATAATATATATAATATAATATAGCATAGTATAAAATAATATATGTTGGTTCTGTTTCTTTGGAGAATCCCGACTAATACAATATACTATCTATCCCTTGGCACATGCAGTAACTGCTTAGTAAATGTGCTTCATGGCCAGATGTTTCTGGATTTTTTTCCTGCTCTGTCATCATTTGCTGTGTAATTAGGGCAAGTTAAAGTCCTTTTCTTTAAAACAGAAGCAATATGCAGATTTTAAGGCTGTTCAGAGGAGTAAATAAATAAGTTACATAAAGCACCCAACACATGGTAAGATTTCAGTAAATGATATATGCTATTATTATTCCTTTTTTTGGTAGTCTAAAACACAGATGATACATGGAGCCAGAGGAGTACTGTAAATGGGTGGAAAAGGCTGGGCATATTTTGTTGTTCTAATATAAGGCCACATTTTATAGCAGCACCACTTGGTTCATTTATGTTCAAGAACAAATGCTGTTGAAATGTTTTTGCATCTCCATACCAATCACAGATCTTACTATGGTTTGCTTCATAATGGCAACTTAAATTATATTCTTTTGTCACAGATACAATGATTGCATATTGACTAGATGACTATTGTATCTCCAGAACATATTCATGACCTTGTTTCCTTTCAGCCTCATCTATACCCAGGTCCTTGACCATTTGTTTTACCCCACTATCTTCATCAATGATTATCTCTACATGGATGCCACTCAGTTTCCACCATAAAAATTTCACAAAAACACAAACGCAAAGCCTTTTTTTCTCATTTCCTGTTACCTGCCTTTCACCTCTAGCCTCACGTATCCTTATTACTGAGGCTTAAGATGCCAAGGATCCATTTTGTATCTAGACATACCCCATGCATGGCCAAACCAGAATGGGGGGAAGTTAGTGCCCATGGGGCAGTAATTTGACCACAGGAAATTTAATGATCTTTCCAAATGGACTATTCTGAGGTTCATACAACCTGAAAAGATGATCTCATAAGACTGAACAGTCAGTTGCACTTGACATCAAGTGATATCCAGATAGTGATGTACCCTCATATTTGTACTTACTCCTTCCCAATTACTTCTATTTCCCCCAGGAATTTCACTCCCTAATAAAGTAGTAGCAGATAGGCCTTTCTTTTGGGTTTTGCATCCAGATGAACCTAATGTAAAGTAGTGGGTACTAAGAGTGACACTAGAAAGCAGTCTCTCAAGACTAGATTCTGATGGTGGATTACTCAGTGGCCAGAAAGCACAAGAAACATCACTGCTGGTGGAAATGGGGCGGTGACAACACTTGGCTTGCAATAGCATCACAAGTGCTAGGGATTTCACCTGTGTTTAGTTGGAATGAGATGTAAATGGAAGGTAAGACATTGAGTTAGTCAGTACTGTGGCACTTAAATAATATGTGAGCTATGAGAATAAGGGATTTGTGGAAGGTTGACTTCTTGTGATTATACTGGAAACTTTGAAAACATAAATGGATAAGTTTAGAGCATCCACTCAAAGCCAGAAGACGTTTATGGCTTTTTTTTTTTAAAGAATATTTTGTGAGAGAAGGACAGGGACAGTGGAGGTGAGGCAGATATAGAAAGAGGGAGAGCGAGAAGACAGCATGAGCACCACCAGGACTCCATGTGGGGCTCGATCTTAAGGAGGAACTGTGAGATCATGACCTGAGCTGAGATTAAGAATCAGACCCTTAACCGACTGAGGCTCTCAGGCACCCCAGACTCTCATATTTTTCAGTTGCAAGGCAGACTGTGCTGAATATTATGGTCAGGATCTGATTTTAAAATGGCAGAACTGCAATGGGTACTGGATATGTAGCCTTGAAAGATCTTTAATGTCAAAGTGAGGGTCCTGAAAGGAAATGTGGGCCCCTAAAATATGGAATAGGGATATTTGGATGGACAAGACTGAGCATTCTTCAAACCCTCAAATTCCCTGCCCCCAGGCCAGCAAAAGGGGCTCCCTCCTTGTCAGAGGAGAAAGTTCCCTTGCTTGAATATCAGACAATGAGCGCAGCTGAAGGAGGTGCTGCTCCAAGTGCTACTTGCCTCCACCGCTCTTCATTTCTTTCCAACTTAATAAGAGGCCTCAGAATAATATAAGAGGGATAATATAATCCCTGAAGGATGAAATGTCTTATACACCCAAAGAAATGCAGAACATGCCTCATATGGATGGCAAGAAAATGGAGAATATATATGTTTGGGGTAGATTTGGGAAGTGTTGGATTTCAGAATAAACTATAAAACTTAATAGTTGGGAATTCACGGATAGAGGGCATTCACTTTTTTTTAATGTTTATTTTTGAGAAAGAGAGAGAGAGAGAGAGAGAGAGAGAGAGAGAGAGAGAGAGAGAGAGAAAGCATGCACAAGTGGGGTAGGGGCAAAGAGAAAGAGAGAGAGAAAGAGAATCTGAAGCAGCTTCCAGGCTGCAAGCTGTCAGCACAGAGCTCAGTGTGGGACTTGAACCCACAAATTGTGAGATCATGACCTGAGCCAAAGTCAGACACTTAACCAACTGAGCCACCCAGGTGCCCCTAGAGGGCATTCACTTTTGACCCAGGATTCAAAAGGGAATGTTTGGCAAGGATACAGAGAGCTGGCCCTAATACTCTACAGGGGAGGTTACTTGAAACTTGGCTTCGATAATGGCCTAGGTACCTGAGGTAACATGGTTAGATTTCTTTGGTGTAACAACAAAGATTCTCTCCTTGCGAAAACTTTAGGCAGACTCCTCTAAGCCCTTTTATCAACTAGTCCTCGACTTTGGGTTTCTGTGTCTGTCCTTGTAAAGTCCAATTTTAGCCCAAATCCTGCTAACTCAGTTTCAGAAGCACCCTCCCCCCACCGAGTTCTTGGTATCTGATCACTCATGATATCTGATCAAATTCCTCATTCCCCATCCTTGGTATTTGATCCAGAGCCTGGCTTCAGCAAGACTCCTGTTAAGTCATTTTAGCAAGAATCCCCCTCCCCTCAATGTCTCCTCTTAGTAGTAGGAGGGATCCACTTCAGTCTCCTTGTTGATTACGAATTCTCAGCTGCCTTTTCGGTATTTGGAGTTGACCCTGATCTCTTTTCCCAACTGCAATGCTCCTATTGCAGTAGTCCAAACAAGTCTTCCTAACCATTTTAGCAAGTGTCTGAAAATTTTTTTCTGTAATATTGGTACTGAGAAAGAATTCAGATCTCTGAGAGGGGTGAGAGTATTTACGGTCAATTTCTTTTCGGCAAGGCTGCCTTGTTGAAATAGGGGAAAGAATAATCTTTTCAACAAATGGTGCTGGAACTACTAGATTTCCACATGTAGAAAAATGAAGTTGAACCCTTACTTCCTATTGTTGGGGCCCAGTAGGCAAAAAAATACCCTCAAACAATATTTGGCCTCCTGGGCCTCACATATGGCTTCTGTTCATCCTATGATTTTCTCATTGCTTTGCAAAGAGGCATATACTTTTAGGCTTTGGATCAACTTGGGTCAGTCAGTGACCTTCCCTTACTTTATTTTCTAGCTCTTTGTCTACTGTTGGGAGTGAACATAATCCTCTGCCAAAAGATTTGCTTATAAAAGGATGAGCATCTTACCCTTGAATAACTGATGAAGGGCCTTAAGGAATGTATATCTCCTCATAGAATTCTTCAGGTTTATCTTATGTTTAAAACCAGACTATTATTAAGGGATTCCTCTTTTTACAATGACTTAATCCTGTTACACTGTCCTGATAAGAATAACCTTTTCCAGAGCATGTGTTTACTTCAGGGACCTTGAACTATGTAACCATTAAAGAAATGATGTAACCACCCATGGTATATAAGACCCTGGCCATCTAAGTAAAGTGTGGCTTTACCAACCACCATCCACGCTGTCTGTCTCGTCTGTCTTGTCCATCTTCTTTTCTAGAGATATTGAGCCGACACCAACCCCCTACTCGGGACCTTTCGATGTGGTGCGTGGGTTGGTCCTCCACACCTATCATATGTAAAAATTAACTCAAAATAGGTCAAAGACTAAATGTAAAAGCTGAAAGTATAAAACTGTTAGGAGAAAACAAGTGTAAATCTTTGTGACCTCGGATTAGCCAACGATTTCTTAGATGTGACACCAAAAACACAGGCATCAAAAACAAAATGGATAAATGGGACCTTATAAATTTTTTAAATTGTGCTTCAAAGAATAACATCAAGAAAGTGAGAAGATAATCCAAAGAATGGGAGAAATGTTTACAAAGTATATATCTGATAAGGGACTTGTATCTAGAATATTCAAAGACCTATTACAATTCAGTAATGGAAAGAAAAATAATTAACCTAATCTAAAATTGAATTTGAGTATACAGTTCTCCAAAGAAGTTATACAAATGGTAAATAAGCACCCTGAGAAGATGCTCAACATCATTACCCATCAGGAAAAGGAAAACCAAAGTCAAAATGAGATTCTACTTCACACCCACTAGGAACACTGTAATAAAGACAGATTGACAAGTGTTGCTGAGGACATGGAGACACTGGAGCCCTCACACACCACTAGTGCAAATGCAAAACAGTGCTGCCCCTTTGGAAAATAGTCTGACAGTTTCTCTAACAATTGAACATAGAGTTACCATATGATCCAGTAATTCTACTCTTTGGTATATATCTAAGCAAAATGTAACCATAAGCAAACATGAAACTTGTATGTAAAAGTTAATAGTAGCATTATTAATAATAGCCAAAAGTTGGAAACAACCCAAATGTCCATCAGTGAATAAAATGCAGTATACCCATACAATGGAATATTATTCAACAATGAAAAAGAAATGAAGTAATGACACATTTTACAACATGAATGAACCTTGGAAATATTATGCTAAGTGAAAGGTCAGTTACAAAGAATCACATATTATATGATTCCATTTATACAGAATGTCTAGAATATGCAAATCTATAGAAATAGCAAATTAGTGGTTACCTAGGAATAGAGGCATTGAGAGGATTGGAGATTAATGACTAAAGGATGCAGAGAGTTAGTGGAGGCAAAGAAAATGTTCTGAATTTGTGTTGATGAATGGCTATTAGAATACTATGTTAATATACAAAAAGCCATTTAATTGTAGTCTTTGTTGGTGAATTAAATCTCAATAAAGCTGTAAAAAAAAAAAAAAGCATCAACTATGCTTATGTAATCTGAGTTACCTGAGAACTCTACCTCACTGTGTTCCTGACAAGGCCCAGAGAACATTCAGTTCACTAAGTAAACCATTAAGGAATGTGTTGCTAAGTGGAGCATTGGCATAATTGAGAAAGTAGGGACTGTCTGTTCTCTGTAAGCCAATATAATAGTAGGGAATTAATGATACTTAGTATCGGTGAGAATGAGCAGATTCTAGAAGCAGAGATCAGGAAAGGAGGACACACACATCAGAGGCGAGGTGAATTTAATTATCGTAATGACTTAACCTATAGGCATCTGGTAATAGAAAATAGATCATCTGCTCCTGGGGGTGAGATAAATGGAGAACTACCAAGTTATGGCTCAATTTGTATAATCAGAAAAGGTCAAAGGGTGACGAGTTGAAGGCTAAGGATACCCACCACAGTGAAAAACCCAGTTTTCAGATTTCAGTCAGTTTACAGACCCAGAGCCCATGGATTGAAGTGGTAGCTGGGTTCCCTTGAGATCAGTCTTCTAGAAAACCTATTGAATGCTGTCTCTGCAGAGATCACATGTGTTAACCAGCTCACCAAACCCCTGGGTAGAGGTACAAAAAGGAGTCTTTGGATGAGAAAGTTAATGCAGAAAATAATGTATGGTATCCAGTAAAGTCAATCCTCTTTTTTTTTTTTCTTTTTAAAAATAAGAAAATGTGGAGCACCTGGGTGGCTCAGTCGGTTAAACGTCCGACTCTTGGTTTAGGCTAAGGTCATGGTCTCACAGTTTGTGAGTTCGGCCTTGTGTCAGGCACCGTGCTGCTTGGGATTCTCTCTTTCCCTCTCCTTCTGCCTGCCCCCACCCCCTACTCACTCTCTCTGTCTCTCTGTCAAAAATAAATAAACATTTTTAGAAAATAAAAAAAAAAGAAAATGTTAATAGGAAAGGGTAGTGAGTCAATACTGATAGGACAAGTATAAATATGTAAAGAAAAAAAATGAAAGGAGAGTGGTTTTGCTGAGACATCTAATTGGACTAGTTGTTTAAACAAATGTAGAATAAAATAAATCAAAAATAATGAACGCACAAGAACCGTACGTTAAGCAAATGACAAATAGACTAAAGGGGGAGTTATGAAGCATAAAAATGTCTTACCTTCTACAGAGAGACCAAAGTAATTGTGTTTAAATGTACAGATCTAAATTAATGTTTAGAATACTAAACATTTGCCAAAGTAATTGTGACTGATTTTATAGTAATAAATTAATGACTACTACAATTAAGAATGTTTATAGCCTGTTTTAAATTAATCATGAGTAATGATAAGTACAACACTTTAAGTATGAAAAAGAACACATGATAGTCCATTCCTCAGAATTAATAATGTAATATAAAGGAAAAAACATGGAAATCCTACTTTATCAAACATGAACTAGGAAATCAGAGGACAGAACAAATAAAATTAAAAAACATAAAATTACATAATTCACTTACCAAAGGCCATGCTATTCGACTATTTAAATCCATGATGAATTTAGAGATATACAAAAAGCACAAAGATACTGAAGAGCTTAAAATATAATATGAGAAAACATCATTAATAAACTCTTGAAAAACAAAAGGAGATCATTGTGTAATGAGAGCAGATATAAGTTAAAGACACAATATTAAAAGATCTGTATGCATTTAATAACATATAACCAAAAAATACATACAGACAGAAAAAAAGTGTTAAAAAGAAAGGAATTAACAAAAACCCATTGTACTTAAAGATTTTAATTTTTAGAAATATATAAAAATATAAATTTTAATTAGTATTTAAACTGTCAAATATAATTCAGCAAATATTTAAAAGGAAAGAAAATCACAACCAAATACTTATTATGCAATTGTGACTTATTATTTAAAAATCCAATATAATAACCACATCAAAATTCTTTTAAATAAAATTCACCTTGCAAGCAGATGCTAAAATTGGCCAATTTTACCCTCAATAATGTATTCAAATTCAAAACCAAAGCAAAGAAACCCACCAATACCATTTTTATTTTAATATTCTATTGATTTTTACTAATGCAAAAATATGAGACAAATAAAATGAATATGTATTAGATAGAGACAAATTAATAGTTGAAGCTGACATATTATGTACATGTATTAGGGTTCTCTAGAAAACAGATATATATGGGTATGTATAAAAGGAAATTCATTATAAGAATTGGCTCATACAGTTATGAGTTAAAAAGTCATGAGAAAACCCACAGGAAGTTATAGAAAACTTAGGTAAAGTAGTAAAGTTCAAAATAAATTCTGAGGTCAATATAACTCCTTCAATCCATCAGTTTTACTTTTTTTAATAGTTTATTGTCAAATTGGTTTCCATATAACACCCAGTGCTGCTCCCCACAAGTGCCCCCCACCATGACCATCACCCCCTCC
>NC_043714.1:39938812-39942315 GCF_006229205.1 Suricata suricatta
TGCTTTTTTCTCAAGGGTTTTTATGGTTTCAAGTCTCACATTCAGATCCTTTATCCATTTTGAGTTTATTTTTGTGAATGGTGTCAGAAAGTGGTCTAATTTCATTTTTCTACATGTTGCTATCCAGCTCTCCCAACACCACCTGTTGAAAAGGCTGTCTTTTTTCCATTGGACACTCTTTCCTGCTTTGTCAAAGATTAATTGGCCATATACTTGTGGGTCCAATTCTGGGTTCTCTATTCTATTCCATTGGTCCATGTGTCTGTTTTTGTGCCAATACCATTCTGTCTTGATGATGACAGCTTTGTAATAGAGACTAAAGTCTGGGATTGTGATGCCTCCCATTTTGGTTTTCTTCTTCAATATTACTTTGGTTATTCGGGGTTTTTTGTGGTTCCATACGAATTTTAAGGTAGTTTGTTTTGGCTTTGAGAAGAATGCGGTGCAACTTTGATGGGGATTGCATTGAATGTGTAAATTGAAGCAACAGAAAAAGAAAGCAAGAAACAGATCCCATTCACAATTGCACGAAAAACCATAAAATACCTAGGAATAAACCTAACCAAAGATGTAAAAGACCTGTATGATGAAAATTATAGAAGACTTATGTAGGAAATTGAAGAAGACACAAAGAAATGGGAAAACATTCCGTGCTCATGGATTGGAAGAATCCATCAGTTTTAGGAAAAGATAGGTGCAGACCCCACTTACAATGGGAAGGAAACAACATAGGACTTACCTGAGAGAAGGTTGGAATTACTTTAAAAGCCTAAATATTAATGTGAGTATTTTTAAATTTTAGAGAAATTTATCATCAAGTGTGCAATATTTTTAAAAATTGCAAAAAGCAGCTTTTCTGCCCATGATATTTTGTAATTGAATGCAGTAGCAAGATAGAATTTGAGAAAATGCTAACAGTTTATGAGAAAAAAAATAAACATATGAGAATGACAAAAGTTCTGGGGAAAAAAGGAATAAGGGTATTTACCTCTATTAGTCATTAAAACCTATCATACAGAGATGGGAATTAGAATGGAGGGGTACTTAAAAGAAAAGGCATTCAATAAAACAGGAGTCCAAAAATAGACTCATTATTTATAAAAACTCCATATGTGATAAAATAAGCTCCCCAAATAATTATAATATAGTTTTTAATAAATGATTTGAAATTCAGGTATATAGACATTTTATGGGGACATCTATTAGAGCAATGTCTTATAGCATATACTAAAATAAACTGGAATTAAAGAGTTAAATAGAAAATGAGGAATTTGGGGCGCCTGGGTGGCTCAGTCCATTAAGCATCCGGCTTCGGCTCAGGTCATGATCTCACGTTGGTGGGTTCGAGCCCCGCGTCAGGCTCTGTGCTGACAGCTAGCTCAGAGCCTGGATCCTGCTTCCGGTTCTGTCTCCTTCTCTCTCTGCCTCTCCCCCTCTCATGCTCTGTCTCTCTCTGTATCAAAAATAAATATAAAAAAAAACAGAAGAAAAAAGAAAAAGAAAATGAGGGACTGAATACATGGAGAAGTATTTAAAAAGTTCCCCAGCACCACTGCTAACAGGATAAAGAAAATTGAAAGTTATGGACAAGATAAATTTTTATATAACAAAATATAGTCAATAGTACAAGGGGCCACAGCTCTTTGCAGTTCCTCCCACCAGCAAGTGGAGCATCTTTCTCCACCATTGGAGCCTGGGTTTGCTTTGAAACTGGCTTCAGCCAATAGAACACCAGTGGAAGCCACGCCATGCAAGTTCTGAGTCTGGGCCTCAAGATGCCTGACACGCATCATTCCACTCTCGCTCTTGGAACTCCTGCTGCTGCTGCTGCCATGTGAGCAAGCCCAGCCTAGCTGGATGACAGGACACCACGTAAAGCAAAGACAAGCCATCACAGCTAAAACATCTTTGACCCGCCAGTCAGCCCCAGCTGACTAGGCTGCTGCCAGCGAATGCCTGAGCAAGCTCAGTCAGCCACAATAAGCCCAGCCACCCAACAAGGCCAGCCCAAATTGCTGACCCCGAACGAAATAAGTGTTTATGTTTTCAGCTACTAAGTCATGAGGTGGTTTATTACACACTACTGCAAATAACTGAGATTCTGAATATGCAACTGTACTCAAAAGTAAAAGGGAAAATTATCAGTGAAGCTTCCTTGAGAGAAGGTGGGATTTATTACACAGAGAAAAGATCACTCAGAATATGTGCAGGACTCCTCAGGAGAAGATTAAGTCAAAGGTGGGAGAAACAATATGGTTCACACTGTGGGGGGCGGGGAGGCAAGAACAAGAAGAGGCAAGGGGCAACTGACTGTAGGGTTGGTTGGGCATATTGATATGACAATAGGCTAGTTGGCCTCTGCATATCTTCCCTAATTCCCCAACTTCTAGGACCAGTTAGTAGCGAAAAGAATGTCTCCTGAGAATAGCGATTTTTAGAGCAGAGGGATTGAGCAATACCACACACATGGCTAGATTTGCATGAAAAGAACAAAAAGCATTCTAGACCAGAAAAGATGCAACCTGGGTACCCTGCCCAGCAGCAAACCTTATCAGTTCCCAACTCTCACTGAAAACTGTGGAGCCCAGCCCTTATAACTACTCCCCCTTGTCTCTCAGTAGATCTCTGCAGGGAGAGGAAATGTTCTGCCAGACAGAGAAACTCTAGATGTTCTGAGATTTTCAGGCATTATGCCATTTTATCCTCACAGAAATATATGAAGATGGAGCTGTTTGTAACTCCTTCTTATTAAAAATGAGGAAACTGAGGCCTGGAGAGGGATAATGAATAGAATTGTAGAGTAAAACATATAATCTCAGCATAATTAGGAACATCACAGTCATTAAGGTGGGCATTACATATATGAAACAGGAAAAGATGATTTTGAAACAAAAATGCCAATTCATGGTGTTAGAAAAATTATGAAAATAAAAATAGAATGTGTATTTGCTGGCACAGATGAGGAGGATATGAGTAAATTTGTGCCTAATGGTTTGCCCATAATGGATAAAGAAAACATAGACTTGGGTCTTGTTTTGTTTTGTTTTGTTTTGTTTTGTTTCGTTTTGTTTTTGGTAGGCGAGGGTTGAAATATGAAGAATAGATTCAGAATTTCTAATGTTACTGGAAAAATAAGTCAATAAGGAATAGGCACTATCTCATGAAACAATAGTTAAAGTTCTCCAAACTGAAGAAAAATACATTAAACAAAAATGAACTACTGGGACCTCATCAAGATAAAAAGCTTCTGCAAGGCAAAGGAAACAATCAAGAAAACTAATAGGCAACTGACAGAATGGGAAAAGATAGTGGCAAATGACATATCAGATAAAGGGCTAGTATCCAAAATATGCAAGGAGCTCACTAAACTCCATACACAAAAAGTGAATGATCCAGTGAAGAAATGGGCAGAAGACCTGAATAGACACTTCTCCAAAGAGGATATCCAGATGGCCAACAGGCATATGAAACGATGCTCAGCGTCACTCATCATCAGGGAAATT